>NW_009630308.1:79210-81583 GCF_000690535.1 Cariama cristata
TGGTTTGTGTCCCCAGTCTCACTCCCTGCGCAGCAGCTGCCTGGAACATCCCACACTGAGAGAGGCAGCTCAGACTCGCCTGCTCCTGCTGCTCCTGCTAAAGAGGGATTTTCCTCGGCAGCCCTGGGAGGTGCAACTGATAGTGGTTTGCGTGTGCTGTCCCCTGTTTGTCATGCAGACAGCCTTGTGGACAGGCAGTGGAGATGGCTGCCTTGGGCTATGTATCAACCAAGCGGAGCCCTGCAGCAGGACTGGGGATAAACCATGGCAGGTGACTATTTCAGCCAGAAATCTGAGTCTATGTTTGAGTGCCTGCTGGTGTCAGGCCACCGGGAATGAGCTGGAGTCAGCATGGCCAGTGGAGAGGTGAAGGGATTAACAGCTGCCAAGCATTTCTCTGCAAGGTTGCCTTGTCAAGAAAACCGAGCTCCTCTCGAGATGTAGAGGTGCTGGAGAATAGTCAGGCTGGGGGGAGAGATAATGCTGCACAGCTGCACCCACAGTGATCCTCAGGCAGCAGAGAGGCCAATGGCCAATCTGGCTTTCCCTAAGCTAACGAGCCCCTAGGAAGCAAGCTCATGACACAGATGTGCCTGGGCTCCTTAGTGGGAAGCAGGAGGATCTGAAACCTTTCTTGTAAAAATATTATTCCTAATTCCCAGGCATCAGGGGAGAGATGTGAAGCAGTGAGCCACTCAGCCAGTGTTTGTGCACTCTTGTGCTTACCTGTCCTCCTTGCTTGCAACTTGTCACCCAAAGCCGGCCTCATTGGCCCAAACCCATCTTGAGGTCAAAGCACTTCTGAATTAGGAGATATCCCCACCAGTGACAGCCATGTAGGGTCAGGACCCCCATCCTGCTCTAGGAAGCTCCTGAAACTTGTTTCTTGTCCCTAGATATGCCAGTGGAGCTGCTTGGGGTTTCCTTGCCAGCCACTGTCAATCCCCATCACTGTGCTCCCTGGCAGCCTCACAGTCACACTCCCTGGCTTGAGCAGAACCCATTCCAAAAAGGTTATGCAGCATTTCCCGGGAACTCGCACAGCACTTCCTTGGAAAGCAGAGTGTGCCTGAGCCTATCACTGCACTGCTTCCTTGCCACGTGCAGAGAGGACCTCTGTGCCGTGTCTGGTCCAGTGGCATGCTACTGCCTACCTGCCAGGCAAGCTCCCCATCCTATGCAAATAACAGGATTTATCACCTGTTTGAGATTACGCAGCAGCATCTCGCTTCCTGTTTTCCCTGCAAGGATTCAGAGAGCTGCAGCAGATACCAGCTCCTGTTTCCAGAAGGCTTCTGGAGAGACAGACTGAGACATTTTCAAATGGAGATGATAGGTGGTGAGAAGAGTAGCGTGTCTGGCACACATTTGGTGGTGCAAGTCGCTGCCTCATGGCTACACCTTCCTTCCACACCCTTTTTGCTCCCTCCAGGCAATAGGCAGAATAGGAAGAGGTAAGGGTACTGAGTCACTTCTCTGCTACAGATGCTATTATAGCCAGTGTATGTGGAGGCATTGCATTTCTCCTGTCTGCCATGCACACCTGTGCCTAGCCAAGAGGTGGCTTGCAGGAGGGCTAAATATGGATGTGCTGTGAGAGACGGGGCTGTGGCAGGCACCGGTCATTGCACAGGGCCGCTAGCCATGGTTCTTACTTGCCCAGACAGAAGCCATGACCATGAAGTCTGTCCTGAAGGACAAAGGAGTCCAGGAAGACTGCATATGTTTTAAAAAGGAATTGTTTAATATTCAGGAACAGGTCGTCCTCATGTGTAGGAAGACAAGCTGTTGGGGTAAAAGACTGGCCTGGTTAATCAGAGAACTTAGGCTGGAGCTTAGGCACAAAAAGAGAATATACCATCTCTGGAAGGGAGGTCAGGTAACTTGGGAGGAATATAAGGATGTTGTGAGGTTGTGTAGGGGAGAAGATTAGAAGGGCCAAGGCTCAATTAGAACTTGATTTGACCACTGCAATTAAAGATAATAAAAAAAGATTCTGTAAATACATTGACAGCAAAAAGGAGGGTCAGGGAGAGTCTCCATCATTTACTGAATGCAGAGGGTAGTATAGTGACAGGGGATGAGGAAAAAGCAGAAGTGCTCAATGCCTTCTTTGCCTCAGTCTTCAATACCAAAACCAGTTGTTCTCAGGACACCCAGTCCCCAGAGCAGGATGTTAAGGATGGGGAGCTGAGTGAAACCCCCGTAATCCAGGAGGAGATGGTTAGCAACTTGCTGTGCCAATTAGACTTTCATAAGTGTATGGACCCCAATGAGTTTCACCCCAGAGTAATGAGGGAACTGGCAAAAGAACTTGCCAAGCCTCTTGCAATCATCTACCAGCAGTCTTGGTTACCAGGAGAAGTTCCAGCA
>NW_009630308.1:81630-81920 GCF_000690535.1 Cariama cristata
TAACTACAGGCCTGTCAACCTGACTTCAGTTCCAGGCAAGGTTATGGAACAGATCATCTTCAGTGCCATTACACAGCACATGCAGGACAATCAGGAGATCGGGGCCAGCCAAGCAAGGATTTATGAAAGGAAGATCACGCCTGACCAATCTGGTTTCCTTTTATGACAAAGCGAACTGCTGAGTAGATGAAGGGAAGGCTGTGGATGTTGTCTGCCTAGACTTTAGTAAGGCCTTCAACAGAATTTCCCACAGCATCCTCCTAAATTGGCTGCTCACGGCTTAGACAGGT
>NW_009630309.1:0-2875 GCF_000690535.1 Cariama cristata
GCTTTGCTTGGGGAGGGCTGCCCGGGTGTCTCTGAGGGGAGAGGTAGCCCCTGCCCTGCCCTGTCCTGCCAGCGAGGCTAGAAAAATACCTGTAGGGACTAAAGTACGCGTGATGTGCCATGCCCAGTGCCTCCTTGAGGTGCCCCCGTCTCGTAGCGAGCTTATTACGAGCTTCTCTCGGAAGGCATAATACTAGCGAGGGGCAGAGGTGCGTTGGTCTTGCTCGGCTTATGGGCTCGCTGACTAATAGTCTTTGAAGGGAAAGTGCTGTGAATGGCTCGGAATTTGAATGCTTTGTATTTATGTGCAGGGCTGCGCTAACCCATTTACATCTTCATGAGTGTCTCCACTGTTACTTTTCCTTGTTCTCTGTCTTCTGTTTTGTTGTGCTTTGCTTTGTTTGTTTCTGTCATGTTTTTTGAAAATTCTGGCTTTGCGTGTTTTACAGACTGTGTTCTGTGGTGGGACTGGCTGCTGCTTCCCAAACACTTGGCGAACTCTGTCAAGTTTTCTATTTGTCTTGCCTGTTCCAGCCATTACTTGCTTATGACCCCCATCTTTTCATCCTGTAAAAGAGTTTTACTCTCTTTCTGTTCTTTTCTCCAATCGCCTGTTCAGTTCTTTGTACCATAACGTGTATTAAGAATTTTACATGTGGACTCTTCTGTCATATTTTTGATTTTCATAAAAACTTACCTGTTTTCCATGTTTTGAAATCTAGTCTTGAAGAGAGAAAGAAATGTGATGTGAAAATTCAGAAATGTAAGAACTTAGTTATCAATTTGAAAAGGAGCATAGGCGTGGCCATTGTCTGATTCTAAATATATGGGCAAGTTGATAAACTACACAATATTTATTGCTTACTTTTTTCTTTAGACTTTCAAGCTTTCTGATTCTGTGCAACTTTGTAAATAGATGTACATCTCGGAAAGCTTTGCTGATGGAAATCTGTGGACTTCTGTCACTTAAATGTTTGCTGTCCTAGTTATACCATAGGATTTCTTGGCAGAGACTTGTAAAAATTGTTCCTTTTGCAACAGTAGCATGTTAAAAAAAATCCAAACAATTTGAGCAAAGTAAGTTATGCTAGTAACTTTTTTAGTAGCCCCAGAGAGCTTTTGCTAGTGTACTGTGTTTAACCATAAGGAAAAAAAATAAATCTCATCTTTTAACCAATGGTCCCAAGTATAGACCAGACCTGTAGTGTGAACATGACGTTAAAATGTTGGAGCTCTCTTGTCTTGTTCCCACAAGACTTAAGATGTGTTAATGAGATAGTGCTTCTAGCAAAACATAGTAGTTAATGCTTCACGGTGGAGACTAGAGTCATGGGTCTTGCACTTCTGGGGCAATTAGGGTGGTGAATGCAGAGTACTACTTGAGATCTGCCCCAAGAGTATGTAAGAAAATCTCGGAACTGTGATCGATTGCAGCATCTTGTCTCTTGCTCGTGTTTCCTTGTCCTTACCTTTTCTGTAGTCTGAAACTTGAAGGTACAGGATTTTTTCACGTATCAGGTGGAACAAAGATGCAACAGATATTATTCATGCATGTTATTGCAATGTGGAGAGTGTTTTCATAATGGAATTATGATCAGAATGTGAGACTGCATAGAAAAAGATAGAATTGGTTGAAGGGACTACCTTTAATCATGTCGGTGTTAAAATAGTATAAAGCTAGTTTAGTATTGAAGGAGTTTATATATGTTACTCTTACAAATTGTATTGGTTTAGTTTATGTCATGTTAACTTGATGGAAGAACAGTTTAAGGTACATGCTTGAATGATAGTATTTGTATCTTCTTTGGCGTGTCCTCATCATTCCAGTATGACAACTTTACAGCCTTACACCTTGTCCAAATGAATTTGAAAAAAGTTATTGAGCTTGGTAGTTAGACTGTGTGTGTGTGAGCCCTGGTCTTCCTGAGTGAGAGTTTAATGAGAAGAGTAGATTTCAAGAACAGTTGCAAGAAAAACTTTTGTTAGTTATAATTGTAAGTTTGGAGACTGTACTGGGAGTAAGTTGTGACCATAACATGCTTTCACAGTGGAAAAATTGATTAAAAGAATTTTTGAAGTAACCAACTCAGAAAACCCTGCCACATTCAGCAAATACTAGCTTCAATTAAAATGGCTTATTTTCATATGGACAGTGTTGATAAACTGAAAGGAAACTTCTTAATATTGACGGTTTCCTTGTTTTCAGCCTATATGTTCTTGTACAGCCTCATCACTGTGGTAACAGAAGGCTTTCTAGTAGCACAGTAGCAATATTAAACATATCATAAGTTTCAAAAATTGTTTTTTTCTTCTTCGTTGAGCATACAGCATAATGTGGTTTGTTTGTTTTTAATCTTATTTTTATTTGAATATATTTTTCCTGCAGTTATCTTTTATGAGAAAAAACATGGTTGAAGAATTTCTTCAAGGTAGTGAGACTTCTTATGGTTTTTAGATTCTGGAGTGAATGCACAGAAATTAAAAACTGACCTCTGAGAAAGTTGTCTTCTGCATAGACAGCTTCAGTCCCTGTGATAGAAAGTTCATTTGTAGGTCCTCTTTATCTGGAAGATTAATGTGCAGGGCAACTTAATAGGGACATTGTATTTCATTTGATAACAGTATAATGCACAACCCTGACTTTGCTTTCACTGACAAAAATATGTAGTAGTCACAGCTCAGCTGTGTGATGTGATGTTTCTCATGTACAGATAGTTGAGGCTTGAATATGGAATAAGAACCACTGATTCAAAGTGACTTTTTCCATAAAAAATAAGTGTATTGTGGGATTTTTGGTTTATTTCCCTAACTCACTTAAGGACTTTGTGACAGGGAAATCTTAGAACCCTTTCTCTCTCTTTTGGTGACTAACTCTA
>NW_009630310.1:0-1479 GCF_000690535.1 Cariama cristata
CCCCCCCCAGTTTATCTGAAGATCAATCTATGTATGTTCTGTTTGCAGAAGCAAAGACTGAGCCTTTGGCCTTGGCAAAGGGCTGGATATAACACTGCCACTATTGGAGATATGGAACTTTCTCAGGAGCTTCTGAGTTTACTTCAGCTCTTACAACTCTCCTAGACCCCGCTATGCATTCAAAACTTGGCCAGGACATGGTACCCCTATGCCAGGAGTACGGAACGTATGTGCCTAGAGGATAATGCAACAGCAAAGACAAAACTTCAATGTTCTTTAAGCTACACAAGCATCATTTGTATGGACCGGGGGGTTACACTGGTACTTCCACATCAGCTAATCTAGCTTTGATGCAGCTCTTGTAGGTGAATTGGACCAAGATTCTCATTTTTTCCTGTAAGATACCTGTTCTCAGCATGAGAGGCAATGATTCATCTACAACAAAGCTTATTCTTTAGGTTGATAATGCAATAAATACCAAAGTATTTTGACATTTTATTCTTGCTTCTTTCATAATTTGTAGCAGCTTTTTATATCCACTGCATGGCTGCAATTGAAAAAGAACAAGAAATGTAACCCTGCAGTGAAATAAAAGCAAATATATTAAATACTTGCATAAATAATATTAGATTTCTATAACTTCTTGATTTTGAGAAAGCCTGTGCAAAAGTTTTGAGAATAAAGTTTGACAGCAAAGACATCCCCTCTGACAAGACTCTCATTCCAGAGTCCCTTTAGGTTTGCTGTTGTCTAATGACATATTATGTACAATCAGAAACACCGCTAAAATAATGGGATTAGGAGGCATAACATCAGCCTTTCTCTGACCTCTATTAAGCAAGTCAGACATATGAAAAGCCATTTAGTAACTACTCGCTCACTCTTCCATTAGGAAGAATATAGAATATGTGACAGTCTTAACTCCCACATCTTTATTTACAGGATTCTTATTTCAGGGATTTGAAAGGATTTTTTTGTGTTGTGGTTACTATAAGAACAAAAAGCGTGAATTATTTTAAATATGGAATGAAAATGTCAATTCACTGACCTCAGTTATAGAGCATTTCTACAAAAGCTTTAGAACCGTTTATAACTTCCTAGCATTAGCAGAAGTTGGTTATCTAAATGTAAATGAAATTTATGTTTCCCATCAGTATCAATAAAATTATCAAGGCATAATAAGCAAAAGGAAAATACATAAAATCCTGCAGTGATTTTAAGTCTACGAAATGACTCTATGAGGTCATTAACCACAAGGTCAAAGCACATACGATTTTACAAAGAACAGGAACAAAGAAGAAAACCTTGTTTTCCCAAAGGAAATTCACTGCTACTTTACTATTATTATATTTTTCCATGTAAATTAGAGTTACATTCTCCGTGTCCTGTTACGATTTCCCTCTTCTGTAACCTCTATTAGAAAATGAAAAAGCAGCATGAAAGAGAGCAGACTGACACTAGAACAAATTAATTACGACG
>NW_009630310.1:1510-3631 GCF_000690535.1 Cariama cristata
ACGCTCTGACACAGGGGATTGGATTGTTTTATTATATTAACGATAATATAGATGAATTTTAAAGAACCCTACCGGTCCTACTTCACAGAGACTATAGATGCCAGAGGAATATTTTGTTAAAACAAGCAATAATTTCCAAGGTCAGGAATGAACTGAGCGTGCCATTATTTGACAGGAACATTTTCAAATACTTCCCATGACTTAAAATCACGTTTGACAGCTGCTATCAAGTCAATTGTCACAAACACAAGGTTTCATTTTCACCCTGACATAGCCCAAAACTATCAACTAGTCTGTCCCCTGAGAAAGACACAATATTATATACCCTATTTATTCAATACTCTTTGCTCTCCTCCCTAAAAAAAAGGTCAAGGTAAGGAAAAACACATACACTACAGATCCCTGTTGAGAGGTGACTCTGCAGAGGGCAACTCAAGTAAGCAAGCGTATTTTCTTCATCTGAAAACTGAAAACTGTGACATGAATACGCATCTTCTGCAAATGCTTTAAAGAAAACTGTAATTCTGTAGTTACAAAGGTTACGAGTACTTCTGCCTTTGTCTTTTAACAGTACATTGAACAGAAATCATTTGCAAGACGTAACTTCATACTTTCTGTTTCATACACCAATCTTTGATTAATAACCTGTTTTTCTTTTCCACTTCTCAAGAGAGATTTCAGAAATCAACACATTTTCCTTCTGCAATCAAAAACGTTTATGGATATCGTAAGATTTTACACTGATCTCTTCAAATGCCCCTAAACCTTACATGCCAAAAGAGGAGGACATTTCAATACTTGCCCAAGATTCTTTCAACCCACTTCAGGTGAAATAAAAGTCAGACGTTAACTATTTTATGACTGTTTCACGTCAAGTCATATGTTTTTATAAGAGCAGGCATGAACTGAACTCTCAGTTCAAACTGAAGCTACTTCAAATTCTGTGCAACCCAGACCAAAGCAGGGAGCTGCTGCACAATGCCAGTATATGCTACTGCCATCATCCCGCCGGGCAAAAACCAGTTTGTAGCCCTGGTACGTGATCTTCGCTTCTACTTACGGAGGCTTTAAAGTTACCAGCCGCTAGTCCTTCACAGACCTCACAAGGGAAACTGGCAGGATGATATGGAATTAGAGCGGTGTAAGTGATGTTAAAATTCAGCACTTCAGAGCAGATAATGACAGTAAACCCCCAGAAAACTGGTAGCCAAAATCTTGGCCCTCCAGGGACAGCTGGAGTGCCCACCTCTAAGCCCGTGGCAGCTCTCCTGGGCCAGCAGCGCTGTCCGAGCGCAGGGCCAGGGGCTGCGTGCAGTCTTCACAGACTTCAGACAAGTCCACATTTAATTCCTCGCATTTACAGCGCTGTCCCTCATGGCAATACATGACATGATAAGCAATATTTGGCACAGAAATCTCTCATCTTTAAATAACATTATGAAGCCTGGTTTTATTCAGTTATTAATCACAGTCTTGTATCTATACCTGTCCTTCCTACAAAAATACACTCAAACCTTTATGGTCATGCCTTCAAAGCACACATTTACCAACGCTGACGTAATAAAAAAGAAAAAACTGTGCTAGAACTCAAAGCTCCATACATTAAAAATTACAAGTTTTCTCTTTTAAAATAAACATAAATGGGAGAGCAATAGGATTTGGGAACTTTTAAAAGTGTTCTTTATAGCACTCATGACATACATTTAACTACTTTCTCAAAGTTTAATTAAAAAGTAGGGGAAAAAAAGTAGCTGCTCTGGAAAGTTGTCCAGCTCCGCAGTCCTTCACTGTGTACTTTAATATCTCTGGCTAACATGGCATGGAGTTTTCTTTCCTCCTAGCAGTTCCCTTTTCACTGTACCCTGGCTCAGACCCCTCAGCTTCTGATGGCAACCATACACGGAGAAAAACCAGCACTCATCTCGCCTTCAGTACTACAGAAATACCATACTAAAAAGAGGTACAAAAGAAAAGGATATTGGCTCTTCCTATACTGATACTAGTAGACAGAATCATAGAACGGTTTGGATTGGAAGGGACCTTAAAGCTCATCCAGTTCCAACCCCTCTGCCAAGGGATTCCTTCCACTAGGCCAGGCTGCTCAAAGCCCCCTGAACACTT
>NW_009630311.1:0-5619 GCF_000690535.1 Cariama cristata
AGTTTAAATGTGAATAGAAAGCAATTAAACGGAGTTGGTGCCTGATTGGGGTCCCCCACCTCACCAGACTGCAGAACAAGCCCAGTATGCTGAGGAAGGATGACTTCAAGAGTGCTGAGGGATGCCAAAAGGAAGGGGGAATATGCCCAAGAGCTATAGGCCCTTTCTAGGAGGCCCAGCAAGGGGTCTATGGCACAGACCCTGTTGTGTGCAAAGAAAAGACTTATCTCATGAGCCAAACCCAAGACTCCAGTGCCCGCACTCAGCCCAGCAGGATGACCACACAGGGCAGCTGGGGCACGCTCGGGGCTTTGCTTGGTGCTGCAAGACACGGGCAACTCTTTCTGCAAAAGTGGAAAACCAGAGCAAAATGCCAGCTTCAGAAGAACATGCAAGTGGAAGGAACAAGGAAAAGACTCAAAGGGGATCCCAAAATAGATCGGGTGAACCAGAAGAATTGGCCAACGGGCCTGTGAACCGCAAGCTGGATTTAAAGGTCAGTGTCACACAGAGAGGATGGATAGTGGTAGGAAGCTCCCTTTCCTTGTGGTTTTGGAGGATTTTACAGCTACCGTAACGTCATTATGGGGTACAAGTGGGTGCTATATGTGTCTCCATATCCTTAGGTTGATTCTGCAAATAAGAGGTGGCCAGTTGAGCATGACATCAAGACTGTCCTGTCAGAACATTCTGATAACTGCAAAAGCAGCAAGACACAGGCTTTGTGACACAGACTGCAGCCCCGTGCTCTCAGAGAATATCAGCAGAATGCTGCTGATAAAAGGGCAGGTGGTGGTGCTGTGACTGAGGTTGAAGTCAGGAGGACAGTCGTGTAAGTGCTACTTGTGATGATAAGGCTGTGGCTATTGTTCACAGGACATCAAAGCAAAACACTGTGTTACAAACAAGGCCATTGATTAGTACAGCTAAGCCAGTTTTCTGGGGAGTCCAACAATAAACAGTAAGAAAGGTTTTAACACAAACCATGATTATTTACTTTCAAGCACAGTTTGGTTAAGATAAAAGGGCTGGTGCGGCTGTTCTGGGGCCTCAGCTTACAGGCCAGAAAAACAAGAGGGAAAAAAAAAGTTAGAACAAAGACTGCTAATTAGGAAAGCCAAATGGATTTTGCATCACTGCAAGCGTCTTATTGGGAAGGGGGAACCACCAGAGCCCTTAGGTGCAAACTGCTTTTCTGAAGGTGTGGGCCAGTGAACAAGGATAGAAGATGACCCATTGGAAGGAACTTAACAGTTATTGCAGCAGAGGTGGAGGAGGCAGCAATCTGCCCCGTGGATGCTATGGAGCATGTTAGGTACTGGCGGTGGCCAGTGCAAAAGTTTGGAACTTGGCAATGTGTAAAAGGATACAAATTCGTTCCATCTTCAAGCTGTCAGATGCATGACTATATTCTCCCACTATTCATTTAAACAATGCGAATGCAACAGAATTTTTGGATTGGGGCAGTACTCTCCTGCAAAGAGAGAGATGTGTTTTGATCAAACTTTCATTCTGGCTGTCATTACTGTGAAAGCCATAGGAGGCAGGGTTTGCAGAACTCTGCAGCGTAACACCTAATCCAAAATTAGAGACAAAAAGACGAACTATTTAATTGCCCTAAGTAACAGTGATGATAACCTCTGTTTTACTGCGAGTCTTGTAGCACCCACAACCAAGAGGGACCTGAGAGATGCAGAACTGTTAAACAGAGCAAGAGAGCTACATGACAAACTGTGGTGGTCTGTGCATGGAAAGGTTATGTCAAGTGACATACCCTTGCATGAGAATCCGCTACATGCTAATATACGTATCATCCTCCTGTCATCTGAGGTGTTAAAATGTTGGGGTATTTTTAAGACAAATGACAGTCTTAAATAACCCAAGACTTGTTTCCTTCTTTTACATGATGAACTTTATTATGATGTTAAGGAGGTCAGGCAGATATTTGGGGTGAGAAACTTTTGTGAGCTTTGTCATACATCGTATAAGCAGTGGGCATAGCTGTTATTATTATTGCCAGTTCTGCTTGTCTCATGACCATGCATTTATCTTGGGGAACAGTATAAGGTATCCCAGCTGCAGCCTCTTGTGCAGTTCTGGGGAATGCTTACAGGGAGGCACAAAGCTATTAAAAAAAATAATTGATTCTTTGGCTATGATTTTTTGTGAAAAGTGTAATGTCTATGTAGAAAAACAGCATGAATGTACAAGCTAGAAGTGCCAAATGTGCTATACACAGGTCTATAAAGTAAACCAGCACCAGTGTTTCATGCCTATGCTCAAAAATTCAGGAGAAGGTCAAGGCTGTATTATCTATGACATGGAACGTACACAGGAGACCGTAACATATCCCAAAGTACATTTTTGCCAGATACACCTTGGGATGAAGAAGGAGAGGTAGAAAGGAAAACTGAAGGAGAATGGGAGTTTAAAGGGGACATGTCTGGTGGACTTTATTCAGTTGTTTATGGACACAAAATTTGGGGCTACACTTTCCTAGGACATAATGCCAAAGGCTATGATGGTTACTTCATTGTTAGCCAACTTCTAAATGAAAAATTGCATGTGCAATTAATCACCCAAGGTAGTAAGCATAGAAGTACCCACCCTGAGTATACATTTCATAGACTCTTTAATTTTTTTTACCCATGAAACTGAAGCAGCCTTCCCCAAGCTTTGAGTATCAAGATCTGCAAAAGTTATTTCCCCCATTTTTTCCAACACTGTTGAAAATCAAAGTTATGTGGGCCCTCTTCCACCACTAGAATATTATGGGTTGGACGGCATTGTGCTTGAAGAAAATATCAGTTCTTGCCATGGCACAAAACTAATCAGGAGATTTCCGACTTGCAAAATGAACAGAGTTACTGTTGCCAACAGGATGTAAAAATGTTGAGGAAGGCCTGTAGATTTTACAAGGATAAGATTATAGAGATGACCCATCATACATTCTGAGAAAAAGGACAGTGAAAAGGTGAAGGTTTATTGCTGTAGAGATCCCAGCATTACGTGGCCTCTACTTGCATGTCCTTGTACCAGTTTATGTTCCTTAAACCTAGCATGGTTACACTCCTACCTCCGGACAGCTATCATCAGAGGAAAAAGAGGTATTCAACCCTTTCTCTTCAATGGCTTATGTAAGTGCCAAAAATGAAAATAGTCAAATCTGTCATGTGTTAAAGATGATGAATACCAGGTAGGATCCTGTTTCTTAGATGGCCATGCAGCCTTTGCTGGGGTGCCAAGAGCTTTTTAATTTAATGGGTGTTTTTTCCATGGCTGTATTGAATGCTACCTTGAAAATGACTGGAACTCGTGAGACAGAGATCCAGCCTACCCAAACCACTATTGTAACAGAACCAGTGAGTTGTAGGGTTACCCATTTTCTCTGACTTACAATGTGTCCTCCTGTGATTGTATTGATAAGGATGCAGACACTATGTCATGGAAACATGCCAAAGGATGTGTCACCCTGGAGTGTAACACTAACATTTTCATAGTATGCTTCACCATGGCATACCCGGACCTCGAGCTTTATGATCTCTTACATGCTCTGCAAGACCATTGCCTTTATCGTGACACAGACTCTGTGACATTTATGAGTCATCCAGGGAACTGGATGCTGCTGCTTAGGAACTATTTAGGTGAGTTGACAGGCGATTTGCCACCAGACAAACACATTACTGAGTTTGTGTCATAAGGCCCCAAATCCTATGGCTACTTGCAGTCTGGAGGCCAGTGTTTGTTAAAGGTATCACTCTAAATGCAACAAACGGAGAAAATAACAATTTTGAGGCACTGAGGGGTCTCATGTTGGACTGTATTGTAAATCTAGCCAGTGATGATCTTAAGAAGAGCATGACAGAGCAGTGCTGTATCATCAAGAATGAGGAGAAGCGGGCAATAGAAACCAGGACCCTTCAGAAGATGCAGAAGGTGGTCTATGACAAAGAGTACTGACCAAAATTTTAAAAGCCCCCCCTACAGTTTTTGATCATGGCCATGTGCTGGAAGCACCCCTCTTCTGCTGTTCTGGCAGAGCCTAGCAACTGTGGGAAAGTTTACTTTGTAAGTCTTTTGGAGAATACCAGCAATCACCTCTCTGTTATGCCTGAAAGTAATACGTGGTCTGACTGTTTTTGGCAGGAACTGCTCTGTAGATATTCTTTTATCAAATTTGTGGAGGACTCATCTGAAAGTCTTAGTGATAACCATTTATTTCCCCTAAATAAAGTAAATATGATTATGATCAATGATTGGATGAACTCTGCTTGTGAGAGCAAAGGAACTGAGAAAGCTATTACTGACTATATGCATCACAGGAATCTCAGTGTCCAGAAAGTTTTCTACCAGTGTAAAAAGCAAGAGCTGCACAGTCACTCTCAGTACAAAACCTGAAGTGCTATTTGAGAAACCCAGAAGCAACCTCCAAGTTGTGTCCCTAAACAGGAAGATGTATTCTGCAAGGCACTGTTCTTTTGAGAAGCATTCAAAGAAGTTACATAGATACCACATGGGTATCTAGTTGCCAATTTAAATGCATCTACACTAGAGGATTTTAGGCTAAGAACAGGTCTTTTCCAGTCAGAACAGCTAACTCTTTACACATTGAAAATAAAAAAGACTGGTGTTCAACAGTAAATAGAAAGGACCTGGACTGACAAATTGCATTGCTGTCAGTGCAGGCTTAGGAACACAATGTCCCAGTCTGTGTTCCTCTGGGAGCTGTTCATCAGTCCTTCCCCTGGCAGAGGAAAGCAATGTTCTGCACTGCTTCTGATGACCTGATAAAGACCATTTATGAAACCTCCCAGACTATGTTGAAGAGGAGCATCGCATTAACAACCCAAGAGATACACATGCTGAAAAAGGTTTACAGATTCACCAAAAGCCTGAGTAGCAAAAGCGTGCCCTTCAAATTCCTGTTAAGCAAGGCTACCATAGGCATGTCTCCATCCAAGTCTACACATCATGACAGTATCTACTGGAAAAAGAGCACCAGATAAGGCATTTCCACGCTCATACAAATTGGAGTAAACCCTACAGTCTATCAAACCTTAAGCTGAAATCAGAAAGGAAGCTTTTGTTTAGTACGCTGGGTGCTTTCTGGATAGGTTGAATGGGTGCAAAGCGCTTTGTAGCAAAGCATTCTTTCAATATATTGCCATTTTGGCATCATCGCATCATTTTGGCATATAAGGTAGATAGAAAGCAGTATAGACTTACAATTTATCCTTCTTCCCCACGCTTCCTAAAAGCAGAAGTTTTTTCTTAAACCTGCTGAAGAGCCAGCAAAGTGCTTTTTTCTATAATAAATGAAAAAACACTGGTCATGTCAAAGTGACATATGCATACAACTAATTGATCAGGATAAGGATCAGACTCGATCAAATGGGATGCTATCTGTGCAGGGCACTTCTGCCTATTTCTACTGGTGTTGGTGGCAAGATTTCTCTTAATTTCTTAAATGCTGTGATCCCGCCCAGACTGAAGGGAAATAGACAGAAGAGTCAAGCCCATTCAGGTCCCAAACCTGGCATTAAAGATATTCTAATACGCTTGTAAAAATTGTGTGCTGCCTCTGCCTGCATAATGCACGAAATCACACTTAGCTCTTTC
>NW_009630311.1:5650-14870 GCF_000690535.1 Cariama cristata
GGTTTCAAGCAATGATCTGCCCAGGCCTACTCAGCCAAATTCCTATGGGTGTTGTGAATAGATGGAGGTCAGAGTCCAGCAGGTTTATGCGGTCTTAATTTTTATTCCTGACTAAATCTCATCAGATTTTGTTTACCTGATGACAGCAACTTTCATTCCTGGCTGAAAAGTTCTCCACTGCAATTGCTAGTAAGTCTTGATAATTCCCTGAAGCCTTGCAAAGGAGCTAGCAAGAAGAACAAATAAATTGTGAATTGCTGCTAGGCATGTGAAACTTGGAGGTCTAAAAGTGCGAGGTTAGATGATCTCCCAGGATACATCTTAAGCCCACATTTGAGCCTATTATTTACTGGAATGAAGCTGGTGGAAGCAGAGAGAAGAAAGAGAGAGAGAAGAGAGATTTAGCTGTTTAAATTAAGTATAGGTAGTAAGGGAGAAGAACCACAAAAAAAAACCAAAACCAAAACAAACAAACAAAAAAAAAAACAAAAACAAAAACAAAAAAAACAACAAAGGGAGTTTAGTAACATGCATGCAGTTAGAATGCTGTTTTCTTGTTTTTATGTCCTTAGCTGCATCAGGCATATTCATTAAAAATTTAAAGGTTTAGTTCAATGCAATTCTCTTTGGCAGTACCTGATTTGAAAAAATCACACAGCCTCATGAGACACAGCTAGGAGAAATACTACTATGAGGGTCAACAAACACCCTACATTGGGGGTTAAAGAAAGCATGCCACAGTTTGCTTTTTTTCATTCAGGTTTTCATCATAGTGGGAAGAAAAAACAAAAAAACAAACCCTCCTGGAAAGCCAAGTACTCACACAGGCTTCTGCTTCATGGGGATTAATGATCCCCATTCAAAACTGTGCTTCATTCAGAGTAGCAGGCAAGACTATATCCTTTGTTGGCATGAAAGGGTGGATGTCCTTTGACTTCAGCAGAATTTGGCTTATTTATGCTAGCAGAGAATTTGGCCCTGAAATTATTAGTTGCATTATAAGTACCTTGCTCTGCCAGAGCAGGATTATTCCCTCATTCAATGCATTTTGCAGTCTAACATTAAATATGAAATGTTAAGCATTCCATATGACAGGGTTTTCCCTATGCCTCTTGGGATGCTAACTCATTAAGAACTCTTTCTGATTGCTCAGTGTATGCTGATTTCTCTTTATTACCATCTCACTCCAGTACTCCCAGCTCTACTCCATGGTACCACCCAAAGTAATTCTCCATCCTTTTTTTGTGCAGAACTATCACGTTTCTGGAAAAGAAAGGATCCTCTTTTCATAGCACTAACTTATGCATATCTGATAGTTCTGCAAAATATTCAACATTTATTCTGACAAGAGTTAAAAGTTAATTTAAGAAATAAGCAAAATGTCACCTTTAGTCTTGCTTATGTGCTGAAAGGAGTAAAAAAATCTTATTGAGCAGGTTGCCAGAAAAAATTACATGAAGAAGTACAACATGCTTCTGCCCCTACATGTAGGTGAATAGAGATTGCCAGATGGACTAGAGGCACTCTTTAAAGGGGAACCATAAAGAAAGCTAGTGAGGAGCCTCCTACTTCTCCTCTGATGCTGGAAGTACACTCTGTACACTCCCTGACACTGTTGCTAAATGTTGGAGACTGAGCCATGCTTGTTGAGATGAATTAGATGAGCAGAGCTCTAAAAAAAGGCCAGCAATTCCTTGGCCCACTGTAAGGCCACTTGCTTTGGATTCCCCAGCATTGTAAAGGTAGCTCTGTTTCGTGATCTAATTTTGGTTTTCTTATATATTTTAAACAGTAATTTACCATCCAGGTCCTCCCTCAGAGATCCATAAGGCTACTTTTGAAATAAAATAGTATTCCACTGCCAGTAAAGATGGCACACAAAATAGCTCCTGAGCCTTCCTTTTAAAATTCTTGTTATTACACAGCTCAGTAGGAGTTTAGCCAGTATACATACTTTCAGACTATCCTGAGTTGCAGAAGCTGGAAGTCCTGCTCAGCTCCTGATACAGTAATTTTGTCATTCCTTCTCAAACAAAATTACACATCTCATGCTGTCTTTCTGAGTAAATATCCACACCTTCAGAGTGCTGCAAGTAGTTCCTCCTAATACACCGTGAAGTAGGTTAAACTGAGCAGAGGCTGCTGCCTAATACAAAACTGGTCTCCACAAAGTAAGAAGTCAGAGCGTTGTGATTTTGGCTGTGGAGCCTCACCGGACTTGAGCAGCTAAACTGCTGGAGCTCAAGTGTAATTCTGATGCCAAACATTTGTCTGCACACTGTTCCTGTGCAGCTTAGGCTCAGCTTTGTCAACATCCCAGTGACTTAGAAGGCACTGCTCCTCCTTGCCTCACATGTGGAAACTGTCCCCTGTTAATGAAGTCATATTGACTGAACGTAGCATGCTCCAAGTGAACACTGATCGTAGGGCACGGGAGACACACAAAGAATGGCCCTGCCTTTCCCACCCCAACACACACTATTTTACAGCCCGTAGCTTTCTAGCAGGAAGAGAATGCAGAAGTGTCACATCTTCCAGCTCTCTGCTGAGAGGTGCGCCCAGCTTTGCCTCTGGATGGTCACCAGCTGCAGTATGCTTCTGCAGAATAGAAGTATGTTTATGAGGCAGGGAATTTATTATCTCTTTTTGTCTAGATGCCACAGAACAAATTATTTTCAAATACAGCCCCTCCTAGATGAAGGTTTTGTTTGCACACTGCACAGCCTACATTAGAGAGTCAACAATACAGAGTCGGTAGAATATTCAGTATTCATAGTGAAAGGTACTTACTTTCACAGTGTACTTGTTTTCTAAATTAGGTGCTAATCTAGAAGTCCATCCCTGGTTTTGGCCTCTGGGCTTAATTTCATCAGAAAGCGAAACAAAGTTTCTTGAAGTATGGTCTGCTATGGTTAAGGTACTTACTTCAGTGATATTGTTAGCTTAAATCACAAAGAATTACCCTTCCAGGTTCATTTCCATGAACAGTTCAGAGAAGGTACAGTCATTCAAGAACAATGGCACTTTTCAACTCATTATTATAATTCCAACAATGATTATCATGTGTAAAGCAAGCAACAAATCAGTAACAAATGGGGAGTGGAGCTGACACGTTGCATTTAAGCAATTCCAAAAGGAGGAACAAAAACTTCATAACAATAAATGAAAATGCTAGGTCTGCCAGTGTATTACAAACTGTGTGGTCTTCATTATCTATACCATTGTGGTTTTGAAAATGACTTATCTTGGATTATTTAATCCAAATGACACCTTTTTAACTTAATATGAACATGACACAACTGTGTTAGTGAGATAAATCTTTTAATTGAAACTCATCTTTGAAAAATGTTTTTGCTGTATTTTTTTAAATTTGCAATGGTTAGGTTAACTGATCTTACAAGGCAGTAGCAATGTCTTGAAGGTTTCCGGCCCCTGAAGTGATGCAATGGATCACTCCAAAACTGAATTAAAGATAGCAGCCAGTAGTAGAATCCCACAATGAATTAATGCAAGTAGTATCTATACAGGATCACGCTTATACTGTTTCTGGTGCGTTAAAAAAAAAAAAAAAAAAAAAAAAAAAAAAAAAAAAAAAAACAAACAAAAAAAACAAACCAAAAAAACCCCCAGTATTAAAGGAATTTCAGTGTTTCAAATCCAATCAGCATAAAGTTTACTGTCTTAAAAGATATATGTCAGACATAAGATGAAAATAAAAATGTAAGAATATTTTAAAAAGTAAGTCTGAAACCAAACAGCTATAATTGCCCAAGCAAGCAACACTCCTCACCAAACATCTGGACACTGCAAACTCTGAGGATGTTATGGCATCAGAATCCAGATTTTGCAGCTGTCTTGTAACAAGCTGAACCAAAGCCTTGGATCTGAACGTATCTGAGTTTTAAAAATGTTTGGATTTGGACCTTAGTTTGTAGCTCTGGCCCAGTTACAATACATGTATTTTAGATGTTTCTGAGCCACTGATTGAGCTTTGTAAAAACTAAAACATTTTGAAATATGTGTTAAGAGATACCATACCATATTAAGAAACTGGATTAATTAATTTTAAATTTTCTTATTTAGAACTTATTCACATATTCACTTAGGTAAAATTTTAACTATGCACACACTACTAGTCCCATGGAATGTATGTGCATTATAGATCCGTAAGTTCCACCTTTTACTTTACAAAGAAGTGCTGGATATTTAAGAGGCAACTAAATGCATTTTATCTGTTTTGTTTGCATTCTTTGCTTGGTAAGCACAAAGCACCATCTATTAGACTGCTCAATTCTTTATAGCATTTTTCTCACGTATCAGTCAGAATTCTTAACATTTTTCATAGGTCATTTAGAAATCTTCAAGATCTTTCATATTTACCATAGTATTTTCTCTTGCAAGATAAGAAACTTTTTTTGTTTGAATAGAAATATGAGTAAATAACACCTCCTTATTTCCTTGTTTGCCATCACAGAGACTAATTAATTTTGTACCACAGAGAGATGAATTATCTTCTTCAAATGCTATTGCTTTTAAAGATAGTTATTGTAATTATTTTGTATATATCATGTGAGTTAGAAATACTTGGACAAAAAGCATCTGACAGCAGTTTTTCAGAGAATAACTATTGTGAGCTGGAGATAACACAAAGTCTGAGCCGCACTATAGTAAATGTGGTACCTGTAGATACACACAGCTAACAGCGTTGACCTAAATACCTGGCCAGGAAATGACTGCTTGAAAAGGTTAAACTTTTACCAGAAAACAGGGGCTCAGCATCTGCTGATACTTCTAGTTGCTGTTTCTCTCTCTTTTTCTTTCCCTGACCCCACCCCCACCCCACCCCCACCCCGGAGAAATCTGACTTATCCATTCCCTGCTTCAGTCCCTCCGTAAAGAAAAAAAAATTGTCAAAACCCAGAGATCTGCCAAGTACTTCTGGTATCTGAAAGATGCTTGGTATTCCCCCGGGCTGCAGGGACTCTGTCCTCTTTCCTTAGGTACCGTTCATGTTGTACAAGCGCCTCACCTCAGCCAGAAGTTGGGTTTCAGAAGTAGCATGCATGCCTGAAAACCTAGCAGAAACAGAAGTGAAGCTGCACCTTTACAGCTCTACAGGAGACTGGATTGCACCTTCACTGAGACCGATTGCAATGACTAGTCAGCTGCAGTTAAAAGCCCTGTGTTTTTACAGAGTTCTTCACCCAGAAGGCTAAAACAGTAGCAGGATAACAAATCCACCTTTGAAACACAAAATCTTTCTTTCAGTGGAGAATTTGGGGAAGTAGAATTTCCTTTTCTTTCAGGGTATATTTTTGTCTTTCATGACTTTTCAGAGATATATGTATCAAACTGCATTTCTAACACCCTGAAGATTACAGTCACAACTGCCACTCAAAACCAGAAAGTTCTTAAAACTCATACGATTTGGGTTGTTGTAAACGCCCTTTTTAGCTGTCCCTGGGTTTTTTTGAGACTCTAGAAAGCATTCGGAAATCTTATAAGTATTTTCAACCTCTGTGAGAGCAAGAAATGTACTTAAAAGGTTTCTCATGTCTACGTGTTACAGTTTTTTAAATAAAACTGGAGATATTGCAAGAAATAGTTATAATTAACTTTGGTTTTTGAATGCACTGGTCAAGGGAGCTAAAATAATGTCATGTAATGAGCTATGAATATAATTTAATTTTTGTTTGCGTTCCTCTGTGTCTGCTATCAGAGTAATTACACAGAGATCAAGTCTTGACCAGCTATTCAAAATCAGATCCTAAACACACTAGTGCCTTCTCCACCTTTACCCACCCTTCCTCACCCATTTGTGAATTATATTTAAAAACAGCACTAAGGAGTTCTGTATGAACACACACTTCTTCTTATATAGATTGAAGTTTCAGTGTGAGCCAAGGTGAGTAAATGAAATAGCAGTCCTGGGACTTAAGAAGGAGCAGTGAACCAGCTATTTAGTTTCCAAGGATTTTTCAGTCAATCAGCACAGGGACTGGATGATATCCACACTGAAATGGAAATGGGACATCACTTGCACTTACTACTCTGAAGTTTTGGTAAGATAAGTGAAATTCAGATCATCAGTAATCATGATCGAAGCAAAAGGACAGCAGGTATCTACACTGGCAGGGTTCACCTCTCATTTGCCCACTGAAGCAGTAGTTACCATGCCTACAGTCCTGCCTAGCTTTGCTTCACGGCAGACACAAGAAGGAGAATGATGGTGAGGGAGTGAATGTCTCTCATTTCTGCAGCCATTTAATTTGCAAGAGGACTAAATGCTATTAAAATGAATTGCAGGAAACCTTTAAGAAAGAAGCAGGAATAAATTTTTCCATTCATGTCACATTCACATCTCACAGGCCTAGTAATACGATACAGTGCTTTCTATAGCTAAACAAAAGTGCTGTTCCGAAGCTACTATAACAATCAAAATTAATCAACACTCTAACTGGAAATTTAAGATGAATGACTGAGAATTTAATGATACTCTTAGGTATAACTCTAGAGTCCATGGTTGTAGCAAGTTAGTAAGACAACAATAAATCTGTTTTAGAAAAATAAGACTGGAAAGGATCAGAGACATAGCAAAGTCCAGTTCCTGCAATGAAAAAAGCACTGTAAAAAAGACTTAGCTTAGATAACTGTCTGTAGGATTTCTATTCTGTGTGCCATCATAGAACCCACAGCACTTCTCAATAGCCAACAGAAAAGTTAAATGGAGAAAATCCACAACTATAAGGAAACACAGAAAGTAAGCAGAAAGAACAGAAGATCTCACAAATTTCATAGCTTTCTGACATAACAGGGAACATCTTTGATGAAACTCCTAGCTGGTCCTCAACAGGAAACTATTCCTTACATTACTGAAGAGAAAGAATGAAATTCTAGTTTTTCTTCCAATTTGATCTAAAGGAAAATTACTTCTTTATCCCAAACCTTGTATCCCAGTCACAGACCTGGATCTGGAATGAGCATTTCCTTGTGGCCACGTTAAGCCTGACCTTCTCCCCTGTGCTTTATCTCCAAGGGACTGGATGAGGAAGGCAAAGATGAAACTCTGCTCAGGACGTTCACCTACATCCTGCAGAAAGAGCCAAACCTGACCTTCCCTCTGCAGGTACAGTGGGTGCATGTGGGCAAAAGGCCAGGGCAGAAATGGTGGTTTGCCAGCAAGTCACTTGCAGAAGAAATGTGGACAGTCCCAGTCAGGGCAGGGGCCTAACCCTGGCTGAGAGAAACATTGGTGGGATCGGGAGGGAGAGTCGCATCCGGTAGGGCCGCAAAAGCAGAATGAAGGCCACGTTGGCCCCACGGCTGTCAGTCCCTGGAGCTGCCTGGCTGCACCCGCTGGGCAGGCGGTGGCAGGGAGGAGGCCCAGCACCTTGCCTCAGGAGCAGGACTTTCCTTAGGCCCCACTTCCCTGGGACCAGCGAGCCTCAGGTTTCCCCAGCTGCTCACCACACTCTCTGAGGCCAAGTGCTTGGTCTTCAGGGGCACAGGGCTCCTTTGCTGCCTGGGTGGGAGAAGGGAAGAAGAGACAAGCCCCCACCTTAGCTGTTGTGGGAGCTGGTCCTGGAGCAGGGGCTGGGCTGGTAGAGGAGGATGCATAGAGCTTGCTCTTACTCTTTACACCCCAGGAGTGATGTTGCTTTTTGCTACAGTTTCTTTGCAGAGTGGGACCGCT
Source organism: Cariama cristata (assembly GCF_000690535.1). NCBI lineage: Eukaryota > Metazoa > Chordata > Aves > Cariamiformes > Cariamidae > Cariama > Cariama cristata. The sequence continues at coordinate 13,344 of NW_009630311.1, forward strand.
AGAGCCTTTCAGTTTTTGAAGCTTGTCACACAGAGCAACTGGGGAAAACCAGGATACACCTATATTTAGCAAGTGCAGGTGTACAGGAATATTGTGGGAACGAATGCTATCGGCCAGACACATGTGGAGACCTTCCCTCAATAAGAATCAGAGAGGAAAATGGAGAAACAGACCAGAGGGATGTGGCTGGTGCAGAGCAATGTTGTTTGAGAGACCCTCCCAAAGCTGCCAACTTCTAGTTTTTGCAGACGGAGGCCTTCCTCAGGCTTTCCGCTTTCTCTCCACCACGGGGATGTTTCCTAACCGCGCAAAAGGAGACAACACTCCCATAGCCTTTCCTTGCCAGCGTTCCTTGACAAAAACCTTTGGCATGAGGGGCACCTCCCGATCTCACTCGAGAAAGGAGGTATTGGAGCCTGGCAGGGTTTGAGGGTCATGATCCCCAAAGCACCTGCCCATCCCATTCAGATGGCACTTTGACTCTGGGGAGAGGGTCTAGTCGGGGCCCACATGGGGTGCAGCCATGTCTGGGACCCGTGAGGGGTGTCCGGGGTGTCTGAGGTGTCTGAGGAGGCCTGAGCAGCCTGGGCACCAGGGAGGGGGACAATCCTGGCTCAGTTCCCGCAAGCTTGTGTGCGCTCCCAGGCACAGCCCTCCGCTTCTGCCTTTTCCCTTCTGCTCATCTTAAGAGAGTCACTGTTCCCCCACCCCGAAATGCCAAAACCCAGTCAGCTTCCAGCTAAATGATGTACACACAAACATCTGTCTGTCACAGGGACATTTGCCCAGTTCAGCTCTAGATCTTCAACAGCAAGTATGCAAGTACGCAAGACCTATACCCATTCATCTCAGACTGACGTAAACTCCAAAACTTAAACCCAATGGTTCCACCATCATCCCTGCTACTCTGCTAAGTACAGAAGGCCTGAAAACTGGTGTAATCTCCTTCCCACTCCAGTGGGTGCAACTTTGCAGGGAAAGCTTAAGCACTTCTGCTCTCCTTCCATGTTGCTTTCCTCATTTGCCTTTGAATTTAATGTGGGAATAAGTGAGTTCAGGTGGACAGTTACATTGTCAACAAGCTAATTCACAAGTCGGTGTGAGAGAGCATGGTGGGATGCCGCCCAAGAGTTCCACTACTACTGTCCTCTGTTGGCAGGGAAATGAGACCACATTGGGGCAAGCTTCGTTTTCCACGGAAGACTCTGTCAGAAGTGCTTGGAAATGCTCAGTTGTCTGCAAGATCCTCTCTCAGTAAGCTTAGAATCACGTTGACTGAGATCGGAAAGGACCTCTGGAGATGATCTGGTCCGATATCTCTGCTCAAGCAGGGCCACACAGAGCTGGTAGCTCATGACCACGTCCAGACAGTTTTTGACTATCTCTGACGTGGGAGACTTTACCAGTTCTCTGGGCAACTGGGCTAGGGCTTGATCACTTTCACAGTAAAAAAATGTTTCATGATGTTCAGAGGGCACCTCCTGTCTTTCAGTCTGCACTCGTTGCCTCTGGTCCTGTCACTGGGCA
>NW_009630312.1:0-1838 GCF_000690535.1 Cariama cristata
CTGTAGTGAGGCGGCGAGCTTTGGCTCGGTTTAATTTCTTCCTAGGGGACAAAAGACAAGGGATGGGGGAATAAATTTTCAAAACCTGTGGGATACGGCTATTTAAACATCTGCTTATTATAGTTTTGGGAAAAGATTGTTGCCTTTTGTCATTGTCTCTACTGTATGATCCTGCCAGCGTTGGGCCAGGGCCTTCGTTTCCCCAGAGCTAGGGACTGTAATGGCGCCTGGCAAGTGCACCTCGGCAGGATGGGGCACCTCTGCTGGCGTCCCTGCCCTGAAATGGTAGCCAGGCTGCAGTGTTGGTTAGAGAAGCTGCAGGCCAGCGGGGAAAGGGGTTTTCACCAGTCACACTCCGGGAGATTTAAACGTGAGGGTTGCTCAAAATGAAGAAAGAAGCATGTAGCAAGGATGGAAAGTGTGATTGACTTTAGTAGCACTTGCAAAGTAAACATGGGAAAAGGAAGATTTAGGAGCTGTAACCCCCAAAAAAAGGAAATAGCATTTAATAATAGCAATAATGCATAGAGTAAGACGTGAGAAGCAAAGAACAAATGTTCATAAATTATTTGTCAAGTCTTTTTGTGTTTTGGTTGTCACTCCCAACTACAACAAAGCAGATAAAGCACTTGAATCCAAGGAGAAATTGTTACACTCTCAGAACAGACTAAGGAAACATCAGTTAGGTGCTCTCAAGTCAGCTGCGCCTCATGAATTCCCTCCTAAAACTGGTCAAGACCCGGCTGAAATGGACTCCTGGAGCACTGATGGCATTCAAAAGGAGCAGATGTAGTACCTGCCGGTGTGGGGGAGGAAAACTCAGGGATTTATCAGCAAGTCCATGTAACTTAAATTCCAGAAAAAGTACCAGAACAGAATCTGTAGACACCTAGAATTGTGCAAGGAAACAACCGCCAGCCTGAGTCTGTCAATTCATTTCTTCCTCTGGCAGGATAATACATGTTGTCAAGTGTCAAGAAGCATTCCATGTCAGGTATTTTGGCTTTAATGACGCTTCAGGTGTTACTTAATGTAATCTTGGCAAGCCAGGGAAGTATGGGTTACATGAAAATGCTGTGAAATGAGAATGTAAAAATGGTGGGATAATCATACCCCAACAAGATGTTATTAATGATCTACTTCCAAATGGAAGGAAGTGTGTGGGAATCCACAGGGATACAATTCTGTGTAATGGTTTCATTGTTTCATTCTATACAATGTTTAGTGAGATAATGCCGAAACATGTTCCAATGACTCCAACCTGGAAGGATAAATTGCAGAAAAGAGATCTAAGAATTGGAAAAGATTCAGAAAGGACAACAAGGACAATCAAAAGATGTGGACTGGCTTCCATGTAAGTGGGGACTGAGTTGGAACTCTGCTATCTGGAAAAGAAACACTGCAGAGGACATAGTAGAAGTGAAAAAATGATGAGTGGCATGGAGACAAGAGATGGGGATCTGTTGTTCACTCTGCAGTCAGGCAAGGAGACACTGAATGAAACTGGTAACAAATAGTTTCAGAAGCAAACAAAAAGACATAGTACAACTGCAGTTCTTGCCAAATGATGCGATGATTGCTGAAAACTGACTTAATAACACTGGAGAAGTTCATGGAATGAATATCCATGGAAGACAGCTGTAGTGGGTTGACCCTGGCCGGACGTCTGGTGCCCCTCAAAGCCGCTCTATCCCTGCCCTCCTCAGCTGGGCAGGGGAGAGAAAATATAACAAAAGGCTCCTGGGTCGAGATAAGGACAGGGAGAGATCACTCACCAATTACCATCACAAGCAAAACAGACTCCATTTGGGGGAAATTAATTTAATTTATTACCAATC
>NW_009630313.1:0-13486 GCF_000690535.1 Cariama cristata
ATAATGATTCTATGATTCTATGAAATACTCATCCAGAACATCAATTAAACCTTCGCTCTGAAAAATGCCGTACATAGTATTCAAGACAGCATCCATATAAAAAAGTGAGTTTTACTTTTCAACTCTATCCTGTTAGCTTCTCAGTAGACAGATAATATTTGACAAATGTTTTATTGTAACTTCTAATATTACTTCCCTATTAGTTTATCCTCTTTATGCTTTGGTAAAATTTCAGTCAGACTTCACAACAGTTAGACCCTCTTCAAGATCATAAAAATGTTCAACTGATAGGACTTAGAAACAAGCTTACTGTTCAGTGGTTTCTGGGCATCTGCATTCCCTTCTCCTTCAGATCCTGAGGGTTGGTCTTCTACCTTAACAGTCATCTTTTTCGACCTTGTCCTGTCGTCTTCATCTTCACTATCTGCTGTGTAAAGACTTTGATCTGTAAATGGGCGTCTCTCATCTCTGTTTCACAAGAAAAAAAAAAAACTATTCTTACAAACCTGAAGCAATTGCTTTCCTTTCATTATTTACAACACACTCTCGAGATACAACAGCAATATTCTTATGCTCATCTCTTCATTCCGAATTGTATGTATTCCACAACTGTCATTACCATAAAGATGCAAAGTTTTACACCAGAATATTTTTAATGAGAATCCCTCTAATAGATGGATACAAAACAACCGTTTCTACTTTGAAGCATTCCCTTCAGTACAAACCCAACTGAACAAAATGCTGTAACAAAGGAACATGCAAAGAATCTCCTCCTCTTCACTCCACAACCGTGGCTCCACTAGGGGACAGCAGACACAACAGACGACACATGCCTTCTATATTCCTAACATGAATCTTACTGCTAAAAGGGAACTTAGAGCTCCACAAAGAGAAAATAAATATTATTAACAATAAATGCTCCACATCATAATGACTAGGAAGAAGTGATCCAAAATCAACCCTTTGTACCTTATTATTCTTCCATTTGACAGCAGAAGGCGAAGATCATTGTCTTTTGTTCGCCATTCAGGTACTGTAGAAGATGGCTGAAAGGGCTTGTTAAATCTCCCGTTCAGTTTCGAGCTTGCAGTATCCTAAAGAAGTAAAAGCAATGTTGCCTGTTATTTATTTCTATAATTTCAGTTGTTTTTTCTGCACTCCACAAAAGCTTAAACTCAGCAGCAGGATGGTTACCTTCCTGATAACTAACTGAAGAAAGCTCAGACAAAACATGTTTGGATGTAAAAAATAGCAGACTCCATCTTCCCCTTCCTTGAATCATCTATACCCTCCTGAGAACTGTAGCATCTGAAACTACAGCTTCACTATAATACTCCTTTCATGTTTCCTTTGGAGAATTACCACTGTATTCAAAACAAAGGAATACCAACAGAGATAGGCCAGCCAAAAGCTGAGCTTGGAACTGATAAGGCAACTCCTGAATTGGTTATCTGGTCCCCCGAATTAGTACCCCAGAACTGATTTATAGGACAGTAAAACATCAATAATGGAAAGTAACCAGCCATAATCAGAACTTTCTTAGCTCAAAGCAATTTACATTTGACATATACTCTGAAGCAACCAGCGATACACTTAGTGCCAAATCAGGAAAATCTAAAATAATTTATTTTTTTTTTACAAGTCAATACTGACAGTGAACAATGTATTTCTACATTAAATGACAATGACTAATACTCCTAAACATTTGTTTGTAGCAATGAACCGCACAGGTTAACTATTTGTCGCGAATTTTAAGTTCAGCTTCCTGTCTTTGGAGGCTAAATGAATGTCTCTTGTTCATATCAATATAAGGACCCAAATCAGTATTTCTCCACTACGACAGTCCATCCTGTCCCAACTAAATTTGTCAGCTTTCTTTTTCTCAGAAAGCTACTTATTTCCTTTCATGAAGCTACTTATTTCTGTTCTCTCACTCCTTCCCCCATTTCTGTTGCCGTTCTTTGAAGTAAGGTCATCAAACCTGAAAAAAAGAATTTTTCAAGAGACTACATTTCGCTCACGCACTCCATCATACATTTGTAATATGACTAAAGTCCACAGCCCCACAATGGAGACTAAAGGCAGCCTGAGGCTTACCGGTAGGGAGGCAGCGTCATAGAGGAAGTAGGAACATGACCGAAAAACAAGGCTAATCAAATTACAGTAACTGAACTATAAGAAACAGCTATCTAAAAACACAGAGAGAAATAGGCTGGCTCAGAGTCTCACCAAATCAAAGCTTTGCAAGCTCCCTTTTCTTCACAGAACTGATTCAAAGTAGCATTTGATAGCTACAGCAGTCCTAATTCAAAAACTATACTTGAAGTAGGTAGCAGATTCAGGGCACCTTTGGAACTAAAAGGTTGAAGATACCTCCACAGAAAGATTACCAAGGAAGAGAGAAACTCCTATCAGGAAAACTCAAAAGAAACCGAAAACAGATCTATCCATGTCTTACACAACAGAGTAGTAGCCTGTATTCTTATGCTTGTTAAAAGCTTTTCCTTTTCAACAGCGATTAGAAATCTACTCTGCTTTTGTTGTTCTTGCACATAAGTTAATACTTGCCTCCTCCCATGGTGACATCTCCAGCCTTTTCAGTACCTCCCTAGTGTGGAGTTCCAGGATGTCCAGATTAGAAGGAGTTTTGGTAGCATGGTCTCGCAGTTTTCTCACCCTTCGTCTGGAGTGGTGAGGGGAAGTTGTTTCATGCAAAGACCGTGAAGTTGTACACACACCAAGAATTCCCTGAGTTTTAACCAGTTTGCTGTTTTCCTCCTTTAATTAAAAACACGTATTTCAGAATAGTCTCAGAGGAATAAATCCACATATTTTAATGCTGCTTCTTACTCATCTAATTAAATGTAAATTATACAAAGAAAATTGTTAGACCTTTCAGAGAAGTCCTACGTATTTACTATGGATTTGATGTACAAAGCTTAGTTCTGCTGCACCTCTCTCACATTTGGGGCTTTTATACTCTCCCATAATAGTAGTGCTTAACACCGAAAGTTACCACCAAAACAAAGTTTTATTCATTAAGGCAGCATAGAGTAGACATGTATTGTATCCAACAGATCACATTTCCTTTCAGTTCTCATAACTGTTCTTCCCACATGTAAATGTGTGAATATTTCAAGAATCAATATCCATTAAGGAATAAAGGAGCAAAATGCTAGTATAGGAGGGGAAAAAAGAAAGAAAAAAAAACCACTATGTAACAAATAGTGACAAAACATAAGAAAAAGAGCAAAAGAGATGACAACTGGACCAGAACTAACAAACAAGAGAGTAGGAGAATGGAATACACACAGAATTTCTAATTCAAGTCTTTAACAACATAATTCACAGTAATTATTGGAAGTCGTTGTAAGTGAGAACACTTTAGAAATACTGACCCACAAATGGTTTCACCATTAAAAATATTTTAAAAACCCACAAGATATAACACCCTCGCTATACATTTTCTTTATCTGAAATACCCATAGCTTAGTATCCCCAATAGTTTTTCTCTTGATTTTCTATTATTAAATGAATGCTAAATAAATTAAAAGGTGAATATGGTCAATCAGAAGCCTAACTACTATGAAATTCCCTGATTCAAAGATTATTTTTTTTTTTCCTGCAGGGCTATGTAAGGTTCCCTCTGTTCTTACCTCTACAGAACGAATCACTTTTGAGAGCTCTTTTATGAGATGTCCAGGCCTAATGTTGTCTGGAATTTCAAAGGCATGTTCTGTTACAAGCTGTGTGCAAAGGGCAAAGAAAAGATACTTAATTCATTTTTTCAGATAAAAGCAGAACTAATACAAAAAACTAAATCTACAGGGAAAAAAAATTAAAAGGAAAAAACAGATTAATTTCTGTAACCATGACTGCAAGCTGCCAGGACAAATAGACACACGCTCTGAAGTTTCCAATCCAAGGTTTAGAAGGCAGCAGATATCCCTCAACTGACAACCACTTACTTTTTTTTTTTTGCTCCTCAGTACAGTAATCAACTTCTTTTTTTCCCTTTAACATGGTCAATACAGAGCCACACTTCAGAAACTCATTAGAGTCATAACATTCAAAACAGCTAAACACCAAGGGAATTTCGCTATGGCAAAAAATTAATCTAAAGAGCAAATCAAGAATAGTAATCAGTAACCAACATGCAGATTTTTAGACATCTGCCTCACATTTCACTTTGAAAAATTACCTTCTTAGCTTTTTAGAATCTAGTAGATTGGAGAAAGCAATTCAAAAAAAATAATCATTCCATGTAAAAAAATGTATGAAGTCCTAATAGTTTATGTTCCCTCTAATCCTCTGAAACACTGTCAGAAACAGATTTCATATATATATATAAAAATATAAAACCAATATGAGTAAGTCCAAACACTCCACAGTTAGATGTAGTAAAACAATGTTTAACATTTTGTATGCACAGTTCAAATGTGCCTCAAAACACTTTTAGTTAAAATTAAACAGACAAAACAGCACTCACACATAGACTAGAATGACTGACATGTATTTTGCTGTACCCTTAATTGACTATTTAAATGGAAAAACATCCCACAAACATTTTCAGCTACCCACATTTCAAAAATGAGATTCAGCAGCAAAATTATTGCTAGAAGCAATTTGATACTGTATGTGCATTTCATTGAACTTGGCTTCCTCTCAGTTATTAAAACGAACGCTCTCCACCCACCAATCCATCCCACTCTCACACCCCCCCACCCCAAAAAAAAAAAAACCAACATGGATGTATAACCATTGTATAATCATTCATTTCAGTGCCATTAATTCTACAGGAAAGATTAAATCAGCTGCTAATATTTACCATTGTTCATTCTTTGAATGCATTGCCTCTACACATGCACACTTGGGAACACAGCACCTCTGTCACTAACTAAACTGTGTAATTTTTCCAGCAAGTTACTGGTCATTTTAGGACCACTCAGTCTTTTCGACTTAAGACTTCACTTTCCCAAAAGCCCTCCTCTCCATGAAGACTTCAAGAAGTGACTGATGCGATCCTCCAAAACACCGACTTCAAAGTTTCTCTGGTTTAAAAATACTGAAAATGCTTCCTAATGCAAACATAATTTATAACAGAAGCACATTATTTTGCCAGTATGATTTATAGTAACTCTTTAAGCAAGTAAGTTCCACTGGCAAGCTCACTTCTTTGTCACTATAAAAGGTATCCTAGTTACACCAAAGCTTTATCAATTTAGCTGTGGCAGAGTAATTATTAAAAAAAAAAAAAGAAGAAAAATATCCAAACAAGCAACTTAAAATAGGTGAACAAATTCAAATGAATATGTAACCTAATAGTCTGACAGAAGGAAAGGATGGGCAAGAAATATAAATACCTACAGATGCCATGCCTGAAAAATTATCATAATATTAAATAACTTGTCTTTAAGTTGCCTCTGCATACTGGTTCTTGGAAAAGGAACAAGCAGCCTTTGGGACTGAGGAATTCTCTTGTACTAGGGAGAACAGTAGCAACAAAAACTGCAGGTAAAGAAAATAATGGAAAAACACTACAATTCATTCAAGAGCTTCAAGAAATTGTTTTGTAAATATTGGAAATATACAGAGGAAAAAGAAATTTGTCTTAAATCAAGAGATACAGATAAAAAGAAGAGTCCTGGTACGCAAATGAATCCACCCATCTTTGGAGACTAGCATCTCAATGAAGTATACCAACACTTAAAATCACACACAAAAAAATAAAGATAAAATAAAAATCATAAACCCCACATCCCTCCCCTCCTTTCAAAAAAACACACCTTATTTTTTTTTGTTGTTTTACAACAGCTATTAATATCTTTTCTAAAAACACAGAACAGTTGCCCAAAATAATCTTACTGGCATATGAATCAAACATCTGAAAAACTGAATCCGAGACCTGTTGCTTATGAAGCTGGAAGGAAGCCAGAGCTAAAATCCAACAGCTCGGACGACTGGATGTGTCATCACTGTTATTGTGTATATCAACTAATGTGCAGACTGATGATCTGCACCAAAGTAATCAGAGGATACACATAGTGATAAAAGCCTTGCAGAAACTGAATTCAAACCAAGACATGAAAACTAAAATAATTTTAGTAGCTCTCAATCTCTCTGTTTTCAGCATCTTGTAATTCTTGGCATTTTTTAAATATTGCAGAAATGAAGATACTGCTGCCCTGCAAAAGATGAGTTTCAAATTGTCCAATGAATAGTTGAAAACAATTCACTAAGATAATTCACATATGTCTTAAAAAGACACACTCCATGATACGAATGTGAAACCTCATGAGTAGGCTTCTCATTTGAGGAGTATTTGTCATTTCTTTTTCAGAATCTGGCTGAAATCCACAGCATGAGCAGATCATAGAGCAATGTACAAAGCTCCTCCTGTCTTCAGCTGCATACAACTCAATTCTATCATGCACATGACCTGCTGCAAAGATCAGCTCATTTATGAAGCAGTAGCTAGAAAAGATGAATGCAAGGTACAAAACATGATAGCCGGTGGACAGCAGACAACATTGTGACTAGATCACTGATGCTATGCAGTTTCCTCACAATTGAAGTGTCTGTTCAGCCAGTGGTTTGGGAATACTCACAGGTCTTATTAATAAGCATTCATGATGCAGCATGTGCAATTAATTTTTTTCCACAAAAAAGCAGGAAACTTCTCACATTCTAGATGAAGTATTAATCAAACTACTTAATGAAGTACTAGACAGTACAAAAATGCTACAGTACTATACTACAGCAATCTAGAAAAGAGGAATACCAATCCAATTTCAAATTAAAATAAGGGTTTATACAGGCTGTGTTTGATCTCAGTTATCAGCAGTCTGATAACTCAGTTTGCTTATTATCCATGCCACAGATGCAGAGATAGCTTGGATTCACACATGGTTTAACAGCTTAGGTATAACATCCTGTAAATACTGCTACGCTGCTTACTAGCTAGCTTTCATCCAGAATGGCATAGACAAAGAGACACTGGAGAACCACCTCAGAGGTGTTACAGAGGACCAGCAAAGGTTCCCCTGAAATAAGTAATGCTCCACAGGCTGGACCCCAGCAGGTTCCATGCAGAGTAACCACCTCTGCCTTTGCACCTCATGTTCAGTTCCACAAAGCTCGTTATGTGGGATGCAGTATTGTGCAAATATCATACCTGTTGCATAGTAAGTTCTCTTACAAGGAGAACTTGTGGGCAGAAAGACCAAACAGATCTCCAAGAGCCAATTCAAGTCAGCATGGCCAGCAACAAACTAGAATTAATAAGGTCAGTCAGAAACAAACTGCCTGTCAGTGAACAGCACTTCCCACAAGCACCAGTTCCAAGAGGGCTTATTAACTCAGGCACATGAAAAAACACATGGAGTTAGGCCAGATCCAGTGCTGTGCCAAAACAAATAAGCTTTCCTGGAGAGCAGGGCACCAGTAAAGCCAATGTAGACAACATATTAATGATTTTACAAGAGTCAGCCAATGTTCAACAGGGACAGTATCCAACTGAAGTTAATATCCTCATCTGAATCTAAACTGACTCTTCAACAATACAAGTGTACCTGAAATGTGCTCTCCAAAGCATTGACATTAATGGAAAATGCTAAATATCGGGGCATTCCATCCCGCCATTGCTGCAGACTAGGATGAATCAACTATATAAACAGATTTGTTAGAAAAAAGCCCCACCTTATCAGCTATTCTCCAGCATTCTTATACCATCCTGAAGTGAAGCAATATTCTACTTACATCAGCTACAAGGGCTTATTAATTGGTCTAGAAAGACTTTATTAACATCACGGAATATAAAATTGTCATGATGATTCAGTACATACTCTCCATAGAGTCCTTCAGTACTCATTAACAGATAAAAATAATCTTAAACTTTAAAAGTGCACAGACCTTAACTTCTAAATCAAAACAGAGCTCACAAAAATAGCAAAATCACTTATACTTACTTCTTTTTTCATCCATAATTTTAAAGCAGTAAGTAAAGCCTTCACTCCTTGCACTAAATAGCTTGGAGGCTGGAAACCATCTTCCCTCAGTTCTAAAAAGGATACAGATACCAATTTAGAAACACACTAACAGTGAAAACAATAGAATGATACCTACACTTCAGCTGATAAAGTTGCCATTATGCAACAGCACAAAAAGGAAAAATTGTGCTAGCAAATGAAACATGACATCCTGTATTTTCGTGCATACTGTAAAAAAAAAAACACAAAAAAACCCCACACAACACAAACCACCACAACCCTAAAGTGATTCTATGTAAAATCTTCTTTTTTAACTTATTCTTGAGTGAATTAAGGACAGTTAGGTCAATTAGAACAAAATAGATCTAAAATACAGAGCAAGAGAAAACACAGTTGAAGAAAGAAATCACTTTTGTTTCATTCAGAAATATTTCAGTCAAAGGGGACCAGAAGGATGTGGGATGTAACTCTGAACTAGAATTCCTACTGCTTATTCCCATGCATACAGCAAATGGTCCACGCTAGCACACTTTCACTCCCCAAATATTTTCAGTCACCCTTCCAATTATCACAGTTCTCCCTCACACAGTTTACATCATTTTCCTCCCAAAATCAAAGGGGCAGGGGGTGGAAATCCCTCTGCCACAGAATCTGCTCTTCTTAAGAAAGCTAGTGCTCCCAAGTGATTGCAATTGGTTTTCAATTTTTCTCTTTTCCTTCACGGGGAAAAAAAAGAAGGGAAAAGACAAATCCTTCACAAAGAGTCAAAAGTAGATCGCAACCTCTCCCCACATTACCAACAAATACTTCCACTTGTTAACAGCAACTAGACCAACACTAGAACTATTTGGCTCGTATTATTCCCTTAAAAGAATACATTAATAATAACAATAATTAATAATACACTATTCTTATGGATAATGTATCAGTCTGAAGGCAGAAAAGGGGAAGTTCTGTTACTAAACACTTGTTCTTCCCTCCAATATGCCTCCTACTTGTTAAAGGGTACAAGAAGCAGTGGCAGGCCTTTGAGTTGCAGCAGAAGTCTTCCTGCCCACTAGCTGACTCAGTTGATAAGATTTTGAGAATACAATGCAGCACTACAGGCTGGATTTTTAGCCGAAATAGAAAAGATTGCATGACAGAAGAGTAATCAAAATTAATGAGTATCAGATAGATGAAAAAGTTACTTATTCTGAAGCCCCAAGAACTATGAAGAAAAACAGTTTAGGTAAATGCCACAACACTTACAATATCATAAACCACTTCTTGCCAATGAAAAGACAAAAATTAAAATGTTTATGCCTCTATTATCATTTTATAAAAAGAACTAGAAAGATACATTGTGCTGATTTTGCCTACTGACATGAATTTCACGTGAAGTACTGCTAACAACCACATACTCAACATTTTACAAGTTGGTCATCACCATTACCTTTCACAACTGAACTGGTATCATCCCTTATTTATAAAACAACAGATTCTGACTAGTAAACACCTAATTCACATGAATCTTGATGCCAAAGCCCAACATAATCTTCACTCTAGCCATGGAAACCTCAATTTTTATTTTTTATGATGGGTTTATAGATCATAGCATTGCTGTGCAACAGAATATCTGCTAAGCCATAGATTAAAAACTCATACTTCATACTCCTCCCCTAAACGACAAGTCACAAGAGGCTCCTAGTCTATATACTCAAGGTGTCATGGGATTAAAAGGGGAGGGGGAAGAGAAGGGGGAATGAATACAGGACATGACTCATAGTCAGTGAGATGATACAGAAACATATCCCACTGCTTTTCCAGCAGGAATACAGCTCCTATGTCTTCTGACGAGTCTGTAAATTTTAAATATGCATGAGTGAGACCAACCAAAGCAAGCTTTCAAGAAGAAAATTCTCTTTTTTTGGAAGGAAAATTTTTCTGCAAGTTTGTTCTATTTGGTAAGATTCCTGAGTTGCTTTAGGTTCATCAAGAAACTTTAAACACTCATTTAGGAAACAAGGGTTGTTCAATACCTTCATTTGCTGGAAGGAGAATAGACCATTTTCAATAACTGCGACTGTTTACATATTAAAAAAGGTTATGTGACATTCTGATCTCTTCCAAAGCAGAAGCTGAATTCAGCAGCTTCCTCTGAAGGTTGATGTCTCTCCTTTGGAATATCACTTTTATTATTAAGATTTAATAGAGCAGGCTGAGGGCAAGATATTTGAGGAAAGGAAGGTGAAGTCAGACAGGTACTCTCTCAAGCTCAGTTACACATGGGTACAGACATAGGAATTACAGGACTAGATCAGGAAGTTTGGAAAGGACTAGCAACTGCCAAGAACAAGAGGCTGTTGAGATGTCTATTGATCAGCATCGATATAAGTGATTTAACCAATTGATAGGAACTGATGCTTCCTACAAAAGCCCTCACAGACACCTTTCCCTTCACAAAGAGCAGAAAACACAGGTAGCTTGACTGAAAAGGTCAAAGAAAACTGTAGAAGTGCAAGAAAATCTCTTCATTCAGCTGTGAAGCCACCAAGAAACCCACAGATATAACTTAGTGGGATCATTTAGAGAGTCATTTGCTGAAAGGAGGAGAGAAAGGCTATCAAAGGGTACTCAAAGATCCTAAATTATATGGAAGAAGCCTGAGTGAAAAACCAATGCCATTGAAATAAGTTTCCTATCTTTCTTAACAAGGTCTTTTCAGATAATGGCAAATTAATCCTATTTGTCTGGTAGTATAATTGCACTGTGCCAGGACCTCAGATCCTCTGTCTTGATAACCTAGAATATTTTCATTGACCATATACATCATCAGCATTGGATGAAAAACACTAATAAAATAGTCCAAAGGTTCCAGCAGCATGCTATAAAGTTACATGCATCACCAAGAGCACTAAGATTTCTGCATAGTACAAGTTACCCTAGAAACATTATTCATCAAAGTAGTTTTCAGAAAGATCACTGACTAAACCAAGAACAGCTGGATCTAGAACTGTCACAGTGCGGCATTCACTAAAAAATCTGGCTAAAAAATAATGTGACTTTTAAAAAAAAATTTTTTTTAAAAAAGGGAATTCAAGTCTGGTTTTCCAGCTTAAAAAGTTTCCTCTGTTCACACAACAGTAATATAATTTTCTCCATTATCAATGAAGAGAAAAAACCATAAAAATAAAAGCAGATACATGTATATCTCTTAAAACAAAATAAGGATTACCTTTCAATGTTTCCAGTAAGTTTTTGGCCACAAACCAACAGATGGCTTCAAAGAAAGGAAATTTGAAAAGATCCGGGGTTTTTAGCCTCTTCTCCATTTCATAACACCTGAATAAATAGAAAGATTACAAAACACTGATTTTAATTATCAAATTCATTATTCAAGTATGTAATAATTCAAATTGACACAATGTCCAAAATAAAATAAAATAACCATGATAAATAAAAGAAGTCAAGTACCACGCAGTTAAATCCCAACAAGACCACAGACAAGACTGAACTCTGGTCTCATCCAGGCTCTGACCTTATCATGTTTCACTGAGGCACTTCTAAGAATAAAGTCAGACTTCATAAAACTAGGACACAAACCCAATGTGTGATCTTTTAACAGACAGATTTTTATCAGGATTCCACTATAATAAATAAAAACAGTATGTTTAGAAGACAACTCCACATCTTGGACAAAAACTAAATATAGCTGCCCTTAGAGCAAAGTTGACTTGAGGACACTCACTTCAACTCAGTGTCGCACACCAGGCCTTGCTCAGTTTTGTTTTACTCACTTACATTATTCTCAAAGTAGAGCTTGCCTTTTTTTTTTTCTTTTATTCACTTAAATTCTTGCATGCCTTTCATTTTGCTTTTGAAACAAACTTCGCCGAAGTGAAACAGGAGTATGTGTTTCATATATTCTAACTGAAAAATGCCACTATTGTCTCTTAGACAGCCTGTACAAACCAGGATTTGATCCTGGTTAAAAGCGTGAAGAAAAATATCTATTAAAAGAATATCCGACTTACTGAGGAAAAGGTATAGGAAGAGCTGAGACTAACCTGAGCTGCATGCCAATATTGAGGTTGTGCAAAAAGTTTCCTCCAAAAGCCATACAATCCTGAGATGTGAGCACAGCATGAATCCAGCCTGAAATGACAAATTCTTAAACTTAATACATACATATAAATTATTCTAAGACTGTTTTAAAATACATATACATGTAAAAATGCTGTACCTGGAAACACAAAAACCAAACAAATTTGTATTGTGTGCTAGGAACAAGTAATATACAATTTCAACATGTAAATTACAGTGTTTCAGAAGTCTACTGGAACTGTAGTTTTCTGAAGGAGTTAAGACATTTTTCACCGAGGGGAAGAGGGGGTGCGGGGGATGCAACACCACCAGTGATTTTTCAAATAAAAATTCCCAGAAGTTTTCCCTCCAATCAACAAAATAAGCAAGTCAGGAGAGGAAAAATAGACTGAACAAAAGATAAAATCATAAAAATTAAACCAGAAATTATATTCCTTTCAACATTTACATGTTGCTTACAGTAACTGAGTTGTTTGCACAACATAAAAAGTTATTTAGCAACACTGAAGTTTCCCAAATAGGAATTCAGAAATGCATTCATAAATTATTCTAAATACAATCATCCTAATTCCAGTGAAATTATGATCAGCTTAAAACCCAGCCTAGGCACTCTGACTATATGAATTTGTCACATAATTGAAATATCGTCCTTGTGAACTCCACCATTCAACATGGCAAAGCATGGTCAACATTATGCTATCAATCTAGCTGATTAATATTGGATAACTTCAAGTAAGTACACAAAAGAACATACCATATTAGCTTCCTGATTAAAAATAGTTACCTTAAAAATTTAAACTGTGCAGCTTTATTGTAAATAAACTACAAATAGAGTTTCTTCTTTCAAGATTTTTTTTTCCTGATTTTGCATGCATACAGATAGTCTTTTGACAGAAGATGAGCTGCCCATACATTTGAGGATTACTTCATGGTTTGACCAAGCATAGGCAAGATGCACAGAAAGCTCCTCAACTTGAGGCATGATCAGATCAAATCATAAGCAACTATATGTTGCAAACTACCATTACATCCATGCCGTAAATCAGTTAAGAACAACCAGTTCTAGTGGTTGTGGTACCACACGTAAAAAGACCTGAAGCCTAGCAACTACACTGACTAAGCAACATGCCTACTACATAGCCTGGGAAGGAAGTTACAGTATACGGTATACCAGAGAACGTAGAATACAATGGCATGTGCAACCTAAGGGACGGGGACAGCGGGCGGGTTAATTAATATTATACACTGCTCAGTTTTACTTCTGTTCTTTGAGAAGTGCAGTGCAATAAAAATTGCTTTGTATTACCAGTTGCATTTTGCATTTGTTAATATGGTTTGAATTTTTCACTCTTATCATCATCAGAGGAGATGCATACCTCTGATTACAGAGGGATTTGGACAGGCTGGATCGA
>NW_009630314.1:0-1555 GCF_000690535.1 Cariama cristata
TTTGTATCTATAAAAGTCTAAATATGGATCTGTTGTACCTCAGCATTTCCTCAGTGACTCCACTGGAACTACAACGATTTACACCAGTTAAGGTTATGTGCAAATTTTGTGTCTTTCACTATGTTCCAATCTAAGCTCTATACCAAGTACCTGCAGAGCCAAGAGTTTATTACTTCTCTGCAAACTCCTAGCTTCCTGGTAAGGAAGGGGAAGAAAAGAGAAAAAGCAGTTTCTTAGCTGCTAGTAGATAATATTTCAAGAACTTTTGTAATTTATTGCCCTCTCTAAACTGCCTGGAGAAACATCTTTGCCTTAAAAGTTCCCACTGTCAGGAAATCTGGAATTCAGGGAAAACAGTCTGTGCACTACTAGTGAAGGAAATGCCAAAAGGACAGACCTTCTGTTACACATCAGAAGCTTTTTCCCCTTTCCCTGTAAGCACCCACAAGCTGCAGAGCAGGGATGTGCTGAGACAAACCACGGTGGGCCTGGGCAGCAATGGCTTCACTGCCTTCTGGCCTGGGCTTAGCCATCCTCAACCTCATCAAATACAAGGACCCCGCAAAGCTAAAGCGCCTGTGTGCCCCCAGAGCCACATTAGAGACAGCTACCAGCTGAAGTGACAAAAGTCAGCTGGGGTCAGTTTGGGCAGAGAAACCAGGCAGACCAGTTTAACTTTCTATTTCAAATTGGCTTCATTTTATGAGGTCCAGGCACCGGTTCAAGTGGATGGAGTCCACCCGGTGGACCATCACCCGAGAGGAAAATCAGAGCTGAGCTCTGTGGGAACTCATTTCCATGTGGTTTCAGCGACAAGTGATTTTTGAACAGCGACACACCAGAGGTCAACCTCCGCAATTGCTCTGAACCACAATCAAAATTAGCCTCTTGTGTACCTCCTATCTGCCTGAGAAGAGAAAGGATTTGTCTGGTGAACCAGAGGTGTCTGCAAGCACACAGAGCAGAAGTTCACACTCAACCTCTCATTTCGTCTTGGGAGGGTCCGGAAGGAAAGACCCAAGTGCAGTGACGCCGTACAGAGGTACGGCCAGCGAGTTCCTGGGGTAACGGCATGTCAGAGGGATGAAACCTCCCTCGCACTTGCAGAGTGACACCACACCTCTGCCCAGGCCACCATCTTGCCCTTCGAGGCTGACGGTGTTTCTAAGCCCCCACAAAACCCTCTTTTCAAAGCAGACAAGAGTTCCCTGTTTCCAGTTTTTAAGAAGCAATACGGAGGGACACCTGCCTCAAGCCCCCGCAAGCACCATTTAACCCCCTACACCACCTTTCAGGGAGGGTTCCAGGGCATGTTCAGCCATGTGGCTCTCTGCTCCCTGAGGGAAGCTGGTGAGTGCCCACGTCTCCTACCTTTTGCTGCAGTGCAGGTGGCTGTGGGGCCAGCACCGGGTCAGTAATGTAGGTCTTCTTCGTGCCAGGTGGCTGGTAGAGCCCAGGAGGAGCCTGGCCCACGGTGTTACTAGCAGGATATGCTGGTTCAGCCTTCCAGGAGCTCTGTGGTATGTAGGGCGCTTCGGAGCCATTCCTCCCCCCA
>NW_009630315.1:0-12103 GCF_000690535.1 Cariama cristata
GGGAGGGGAGCGGAGGGTACCGCAAGGTGCTTCCTTGGACGCCGAGATGGCCCTTCCCCTGCGCCGGAGGGGAAGGAGAGGCTGAACGGGGTGCGTGGAGGGCCTGCGTGCCACAGCGCTTGTCACTGCCTGCTGGGCTCTGAAATAGCCCATTCCCTCTAGGGAGGGCACTGAAATACTCACCTTCGTTTATCATCGGGCGCTTTTTTGGAAGAATGGTGGAACACGGTGGTACCATTAAGCAAGGAACTATGCCTGTGTACTTCCACAGTATTGCTCACAAGCCTAAAGCAGCACTCCTGCAGCAGGATTTGCTGGGCCAGGGCCTAAATGAGCAAGTTCTCTGCGCTGAGCATTGGCTCGAGCCTTGCGGAGCATCTGATCTCTGAAGATAGGGATTGGTTTTGTTTCCTTGGTAGACGTTTTGGGCAAGAGTTTAATGTGATCGTTTCTCTGAGCAGGTGTTCCTTCAGCCTTGAAACTTGAACTGTTCTGGGGTTTTTTTTCATGAAACACACTCTATGATTTTTCTTCTGTTTAAAATAACAGACTTTTTTTTTTCCTTGCTTTAAATAAAAAGGACACCACCCTCCCTTTATCTGTCATGGGCTCGTAGCTTGGATTAGAGACTAAAGGTCAGTCCAGCATGATCTGTCCTTGGCTGTGTCAGTGCTTTGCGACGTGATCTTGGGCAAGTAATTTAAACATCCTGTGTCTCAGTCTATCCATCCTTAAAGTGATTAAAATAATAAGCACATCTGCCAGCAGTTATCACATGGGACTTAAATAGTTAAAGGCCTTTGGCAGGCTGTGTCAAAACAAGGAAATCGCAGAAGGCTGAGAATTATCAAATGCACAAATTCTGTTGGGCATCTTCATATACCGTTTTTAAAGCAACGGGGGATACTAAATGCTCTTTGTGAGTGAACTACGGTGGCAGTACTTCATTCTGTGCAGTTCCATGTACAATGCATACATGTTTATTGGTCTGGGTGCTGTTTATTTGCCTATGAATATTAGACAGAAGAGTTTTAAAAGCAGCAATCAAGAGTGTTACCTTAGTACAAAGAACAGCTGTTGCTATCACTTGAAAGAAACTCAGTGTCATACAGGACAAGGAGGGGTGGGATTTTAGGGTCCTAAACCAGCAGCCCTAAATGGCAATTGATGCCAAGATTAGTCACAGTGTCTTACTTCAGAGGTGAATTCACAGTTCAGGTAAGGCATGAGCTAGCACCAGCCCTGTGCAGTTCTGCGTACTGTCAAAGGCTTCACGCCTGGGCTCAGCGCTCTCCTCCGCACCGGGACTGCCCCAGCCCCTGCACAGCCCCCTGCCAGGCACAGGGCGGTGCTCTGCTTTGCAGGGGTAAAATCTGCCTGGGGACACAGCGAGAGGATTTTACAGCAACTCCAGATGTATTGCTCTGGTGCTCTGTAGTTAACATTTAATCTGAACGCAGCTTGCTACCTTTCAGAAAAAGAATGTGTTTATTTATTTTATTTTATGTAGTAATTTTGTTGGATTCCTGGGGATTCTACAAATGTGAGTGGGTTGAGCTGCCACGGGATGGCACTGTTGCATATAGCTGGCAGGAAAATAATATTACCTCTTAAAAGCCCGCAGTTTGAAAATGAGGTTTGGGGCAGTTACACATACCGGTGGGTATGGGATTACCGGCCGAGCGAACTGTACCAATGCTACACTCACATAGCAAGACAGGCGATGTCAAAACCTGTGTATTAAAAAATGACTCTAATATTGTAATACCCCCTAGTAGCTGTCCCAGCACTTGCATGTTCCCTCGCTACATAAAAGACTGCATATTTTATAATAGATTTTGTTTTACTTAATCTCATTTATTTTATTCTATCTTAATGTAGAATGAAATACCAGCAAAAGCAAATATTTCATTTCCTATACATACCGTTATCTGCCCACATGAATGGTGAGGATGTTGACTTTAGATTGACTCGTTGTCAGTAGGGCCTAATTTAAAACCAGCTAGACCAAACCGTTCTCATTTTCACCACAAATATAAATGGGACTGCTAGTTTTGAAAATAATTTGCTCTTTTAAACCTTTTTGCTTCTTTTGTTTTAAATCACAGATGAAATTTTGCATTTAACTTGGTTGGCTACTGTATTTGTATTGGCTACTGTACATTAGGAAACAATAGAAAATAGGAAGGTTGTTTTTATCCCCAAATATAGATCAAATCGGAGGCGGATATCATCACTCCTTGTTCAATTCAGTCCTTAACCTCTGAACTCTTACACTTCTATGAGAATGTGCATTTGATACTGGAAAAAAGAGTTTTCTTTTAATTATATCGAGAAATTGCACGTTGGTGTGAATTCAGCTGGACCTCTGAGTTCTTTATTCCCCTTCTTTTTCTTTTACTTCAATGTTAGAGTACATAAATTGTAGAACAGTTACAGGCCTAGATTCTAGCTATGGGATTTCTTTCTGTTCATGTACATTATCACAAAATTATGTTGCCTGCCATCTATGGGATGCTTTGATCCAAAATTTCAGTCATTGTTTCCACATTTAGGGGCTGGAATGAACATCAAAGAAATGGGTGTACTGAATTTACAGAATGCCAAAGCAGTACAATAACATGCAAAGGATATAAGCAAATCCCAAAGGTAAAATGTGCTGCCAAATCTTGCACATAATAGAAGCTCTAAAGTGACAGTCTATCTTTGACAAACGCATAATGATATCAATGCCAAGGGAAGGAACTAGCATGCTGAAAGGTGAATAAAAGAGTTGGGAACAATTCACTGCATTTACATGTTTCCTCAGTGTGTTTTCACACAACAAGGAAAGCAGATGAGACAAATGTATTAGGTAATCACTGGAGAAGACCATAAACCTGCTAAGGTTTTTTACTAACCTGGATATTTCCTTGACTTGTAATGAGTATTTAAAAACCAAACATGGTTAGAAACAATTCATATTCTGAAAGAAAAAAAAATACAGGCCATGAGGAATGTAACAAATGGTTTATTCTTTCTTCCTTTGACAAGTTCACATTTAATGCCCATATGGTACTTGCAATATGCTGCTCTCTTTCCTGGTTGATGGATTCCTAAATGCTTCAAATAGTTTCAAAGGCAAGTTAAGGGTTCCATATGTATTCACCAGGTTTTCCAGCACTGTGGACTAACAGGACAGTTTAAATGGGTGCTATAGTGTAAAAACATGAGAATCACTGCACAAAAACTATCAATTTATCTTGTAAAAATCTGAAACCTACTTGTTAAATTCATTTTATTTTCCTTTCTTTGAAAACGAAACAAAATGCAAAGCAAATAATAGCTGTAAAACCTGTAACAAAAGGCTTCCTTTCCCAGCGTGTGCAACACTTAGCAGAGGCAAGTCTCGGGTTATTTAGCAGATCCTAGTGTGTTCTGGAGTGTAGAAGTTTTTCCCAAGCCTACATGTTAATGTTCATCAGAGGGAGCCTGACAGAGGCCCGCTGAAGTGCAGCACTCCTGCTGCAGCCAGTCGAATATTTAAAGGAAGTTCTGCTGTAATAAAACTTCAAAGAGGAAGCGATCGAGGACCTGCTCTTCCCCCGTTAGTTTTCTGCCCTGTCTCTGGCAGCTGAATAGTTACCTCCAGTTTTCATATGGCAAGAAAACCTTCTCCCGTTAGGTGACTGGAAGCATGGCTGCCACATGTCAAGAATGCTGCTCAGGTGGTAGGTACATATCCAGCCAGCCAGCCAGCATTCTGGCCAGGTGATAGCCATATTCTGGTCATATGATTAAAAAAAGATTATTCCATCATTGAGAAAGAGAGTGTCAGCCTTCTGCGGGAAAAAACAACATATTCTTACCTGGGCTGTGGTTCCTGTACTCCAGCTACAGAGGAGCAGTTTAATAGATCTAGACAGGGTAACATTCCTCCTGCTCAGTAACTGAGGAAAAAGGTTCTGACTGGCATGGGGCTGTGTCGAGACTGGAGGGAGTGATTCCATTGCCTAATTATGTGGATTTTCAGTTGCTGTTGGCTTTGGAGCAACCCATTAACACCTCAGGGTGCACCATAACTTAGTTACTTGGGCTCTTGAAGCGTCCCCCAGAGGCACATATATGGTTTAAAGCTGCCTCTGTCTTGCTCTTCATCCCCCTTTTCCCTTCCACCCTGAAACTACAGGTTTTCTACTGTGCTTTGGTGAAGTGCAGCAAATAATGTAATTCTTTATACATATAACATCCTGGTTTGTGCAAGCAATTAGGAAACTGAATGCCGTGCCCAGATGGGGACCTGATCCTGTATGCCTTGGCTCCAGTCCTGCATTAGATTTGTAGGGAGTGTGACCTACATTCTCTTCCAAAGAAGGCTGGGTAGGAAAGGACATCTGGTTTGGATTGTGGTTGCTAGTAAAATCTCTTATGAAGCAGGGAAGAGAGCTGCAAGTGGTCAGGCAGAGATGCATCTGTTATCATAAAACAGGATACATAGAATCACCACGGAAGAAAATAAATAGATAATGTAAACTAGATTAGGTGATGTCCAGTAATGAAGGAGGGAATGTCTAGTCTACTGCATTTTGTAGGCAAAGTGTCTCACCCTATGCCAGCCACCTGCTAACATTGAGAATAGACCTATTCTGACCACAATAAGATTGAGTGCCTCAGTGATAATGAGGGAAAAGCCAAAACCATCAAGAACTGTGAGGTTCTATAAATATGTATATTTATATTTATTTTTATTTTTGTATTTATATAGGGAGAGCACCTATCACCTTATTGATAAATATTCTTTGGAACCACTCTGCCAGGCAACCACTTTCCCAAAAGGGGAAAAAACTGGTGACAAATAAGTCCCATCACCTTCAGGGCAGCGTTAACGTCTCCTGACTGTCCCTAAAGACATACTGCTTCCCAGAAATCTGGGTCAAAGTGTCACTATTTCCATGACTCATCTGCCTCATTGATCTCTATTGCATCCTCCTCTCCTGTCACAGAGATATTGTTGGAAGCGATGCTGGGCAAGTCAAAATATCTGCAGAAAGGATGCGGAGAATCAGAGATCAGAAGCTCAGGTGGAACTCTGGTGAAACCTCCTATTTGACAGTCAAGCCACAGCCTGAAGATGAATGTGTAGCTATGCCTATGACATGCCTATGACGCTGAAAGGATGTTGGTTTACCTTGGCTGTTAGTGATATTCTATAAGTTACTGGGCAAATATTGAGCCCATAATAAAAGAAAAAAAAACATCTTTGAACAGTCATTTGCTAACCTGAAAAAAATGGCTTTAATCTAGAGTTAAAGGGAGAGCTGGCAAAACCCCATATAATAAAATAAACAGCACCAACTTGCATGAGGGTCAAAAAACTACAAGTAATAGAGAGATGTTTATTCATAATAAAGTCACGAGGACAAGAAACAAAACAGCAGGTCAGTCGTGAGTATCTTTAACGATCATGGAAAAAATGTAAAAAATAAACAAGAAAACCTGAAAATCTTAATAATTGATCATGATGACAGCTGAATTGGCGTAACAGCCTTGGTGGGAGAATTCATATGGCTGGGATATTAGTGTAAAGGATATAGATTGTTCAGGAAGGAGAAGCAGGTTAAAAGTAAGGAAGGATATCACATGCTCTGATGTCTAAAAAGGAACTCAAAGCACATGCATGATGATAAAGAAGAGACAGATATAGACAATCTCACAGTTAGGGTCTACTGCAAAGCATTGAATCTGGAAGATCAAGTGAAGGATATTTTTTATAATTAAGTAGCAGAATCTTCCAAGGACCTGTACTTTGTATATGCTTTAACTATTGAACTGTTGGTAAAGGCATGCCGTGGAGCGCGTTAGTCAGCAAATTCTTGGCTGATGCTAGTTAAAAGGGAAGAACTGAAGGTGAATCTGTCTTCCGAAAGAGTTGAGTTTTTTTGTTTTTTTCCTAGAGGCCGTTTTCCAATTTTTAAGAGACATCCTCAGATATTCACTTACTAGCTTTCCCTTGGCAAAAGGTAAACTTCAGGATCTTTTGGACTTGCTAAACAGGTTCCAGGCATCCTCTCAGGTCTGATCTGTGCTTTGCTCAAAGCAAGGACAGCAAAGACAGCACAGAATTTACCTTCCCTAGCTCTGTTGTACTGAATAATGAAAATGTAGGGTCCATGTTTAAAGCCCAATGAAGATCAGGGTCATTTTCATCCAGATTCAGCTTAGCTGCAGAATCCTTCTGTTTGGGTGTTGAATTCAGAGCCAGACTTCTTTTAGTTTTTGCCTTCGTCAGAGAAATTATTCTTGTCAGATGTCTTTTCAGCCCCATGACTGAACTAGACCTCTCAGCCAGGACTAGATAAGTCACAACTCATCTTTCTCAATTTGCTGGTTGGGGGCCTATTCCACATTACTTCCTTTTTTTCTGCTTACATTTGCAGGCTGCCTTCATAAATGCTGTACACTGTGATCGGGGGTGCATATTGTGACTGTGCCTTGACTCTTTAAAATCCTGAAAGGTGTAGTGTCTCAGAGAGACAAAGAAAGGCTTCATTGTCAGGCAGTAAATTTTGAGTGCTTCTAAGTTCCTGTTTCACTCAGTCGAGTAGTGTTTGTTTCTGATTTTCATGGACATTGAAAGGACCTGAGCAAATGTTCAATACTTTCCTCTGTGTGAATGGTAAGAAAGTGAGGTCTGAGGAATGTACATAAAATATCACACTATTCCACTGCAGAACATCAAGGGCAATATCACTTGGGTAATGTGATTGTGATAGACAGAACTCACAATGCATAGGAAGAGAATATACCGCAGCAAAAGCAAAACAATAGTCTTCAGAGATAAACTCTTCCAAAGTTAGACAATTGGGAAGTAAGCTTAAGAGAAAAGGATATGTGGTGCTGTGGCAGCTGAAATATTTTGTACTTTTTATTGGATTGGACTCTACGAAATGCATCAACTGTAGGAGCTAGCTAGTGTAATTGGCACCAGCTAGAAAGGGTAAAACCTCCACCTGGAATAAAATAAGGGCAGGACAAATGTTTTTAATTTTTTTTACACACTTTGTAATTATCCCAGAATGGAGTTCATCATGGCCACCTCAGATTTGCTAGCAATGGTTTGGAGGACATAGGGAAGACCAATGAGAAAAATGGTAAGAAGTTAAATGTAATACCAGTTCTTTCAGAAAGGGAGAGGAAAAGCAAAGAAATTCTGGATAGCCACATGCATATTTATCCAAAGATTTTTTCCATAATTCATAATGAATTTTTAAGCCCCAAAAGATGAGAAGGAAATGAGTAGCAGCCAATATGAATTTGTGAAATTCATCCACTTGATGAATAGGAATTTGTCAGTAACTAATCCTGTCAAATCAATTTCACTTCCTCTTAAAACAGGGTAACTGGACACAAGCAAAGTGGAAAAGTGATAGATCACAGGTATTCTGACTGTTTGACACTGTGTTGTGTCACATTGTCTTGAGCAACCATATCAGCACTGTTTAAGGCCTGAGCTGGCACATTATGTCAGGTTTTGGGGCACCAAACTCCGAGAAAGACACAAGGTAGTTTGAGTCCAAGGGAGAATAACCAGGTCACAACAACATGACATATATGAAAAATTGGAAGAGGTGTATTGTATTTTTTTCTCTAGAATAAAGAAGACTGATGGGCCACGAGAACAGCCTTGATTTTATTTACAACAGCCTTTTACAGGAATTATTTGTTCTCTCTGGTAGATAGAACAAATTCGCTCTGGCAAATTCAAATTAGGCCTTAGGAAAAATCTTTCTTACTCCAAAGATGGTAAAACAGATTTTTTGAGAGGGCTGTGGACTCTTCATCACTGAAAATGTTCAAGAATGCGTTTAAGAGGAACATCTCTCATAAATTAAACCTGCCTAGAGAGAGGGCAGAGACCTCCTGGAGGGGTCTTTATTTTCCAGTGATTCCCGGACACAAAGTCAAATGTCTGTAAGCTGCGGTTCCTGTGCCGTCCAAGGTGGGAGATGTGTTTACAGTGCAAGAGAGTAACTCCTTTACCTACCATGGGTAGCAGCAGCAACTAAGGTGATACACCATTGGGTTAGAAGCTGAAGTGTCTAGCCAGGATATCTGGTATGCTCTATTTTTAGTTATGCTGACTCAAATTATTCTTTGTCACCTGTGCTGCAGTCAGTCTTCTTCTGTGGAAATGCAGATTGGTGTTAAACTTTTTTTTTTTTACCAAGTTCTTTACTATCCTTGAGTTTTCTCCATTCCGATGCAGCTTTCTAGAGTTGGTAGTGAGTAATGATGGAATTTAGCTTAGCAGAAAGTTTTGGCTGAATATATAATCTTTTGGAATTGTGATTAGAGTTTCCAGAGTCCCAGGTAAATTAGAGCATTTGGCTTTTCCATTGTTTCAGAGCTTATTATTGAAGTATCTAAATGTTCAAGAACGTAAAAATGTACAAATGGGTGTTAGTTGAATGGATGTAGTAAGATTTTTCTGGCACGAAAAGCGCAGTATTTATGAGTTAATTTAATCGGAGAAGAAAAATATTGAGTAGGTGACGAAGTAAAAATGATGACTGTGTATTATGTTTTTGCCATGCAGCTGAACAAATACATTCAATGACAGACTTTGGCAGGAGCTGCAAAGATGTTCTTGACAACGGCATGAATAAATATTAGGTGCTGTACACAATTCGCTGCATTCCAGGCCTTGAGCTAAACCAGGTCAGCTTTGCCTGGAAAATGTGGAAGAAACAATGTAAGCATGTTGAGAAAATGTAAACATCTACACTATTCTCCCCAGCTGCTTTGCTGTAACATTTTCATTTGCATCAGCAACAACTCTGTCATTTTTTATCTGCTCTACTTTCATTGCACTTCTAGGAATCAATTAAACTCCCAGCTGCTTTAGAGTTCATGGTAGGCACTTCAATAATATTGCCTAAATGAAGGACTTTATACCTGCTAAACAAAATGCATTGATCAGGCTTCATTTCCATTGCTGCAACTAGTTTACAAAAATACAAAGGAAAATAAATACTGTGAGATTCTTGGTGGTCAATACAGAGGATGTCTCCTAATAATTTAAGATGGAAATTAGAGGAAATTAAAGAGAGGCTATACAACATGGATGTGGGCTATGATAAATAACTCGTAGTAAGACAAAGGCCTGCCAATGTATCTATTAAAAGAATAAGCATGACAATATTGAGGAGAATTTCCTTTTACAGGTTATTTTTTCTTCAAAGCTGCTTTACAGCTGTAGTCTCTTGCTAGACCCTACAGCAGTATTGGTAGCTCAAGCACAGTTGACTGCTGAGGAGAAAAGAGAGATGGGAACATTCTGCAGAAGTTCTCTACTCTTTATTCTGACTCCACTGAGTAAAATTTAATTCAAGGTTGGTCTTCACATCTTCAGTGTTCAGAGGGGTAGCATCAACAGTGCTGCTTTTTCATCTTCCTTTTTGTAACTTAGAATATTCTTATTTAGTGTTGCAACAATAGTTTCCACTGACAAATAAAAATTAGGCTAAATGCTGATTTTTCTCTCATTAGTTCTGTTTCCTACTAGTCTTATTTGCAAGTGTGCAATGTTCATTTTGGAAGTAGTGTTCTTAAGTGTATTCCTCCGTGTAACTCCAGAAAGCAATGGGGACAGTCTACCTGGAATCTTAAAAACAAAGCCGGTGTGGTCTGATGCTTCTACAAGGGATAACAATGTCTCTCCTTCTTTATAACACGATGTGTTTGTGTGCTTGGGATTCTTCAGGGAGTCCCAATAAGAATAAGCCTGCAACAAAGAAATCATTGGCATAGCTGGGAAGGAGAGAGACAGTTCATGTCATTTTTGCAGTTCCTTTTCTGGAATGAGTCTCAGGCATAATTCAGAGCAGCTTCAGACTCCTTGACCATCTATAGGCTCATGGGGATGTTTTAGCATCTAAGGACAGATGTGGTATTAAGCTGCCCAGCCGATAGTTCCCCTTATTTACTTGTTCACCCTGTTTTGTGAGGGATGTGAGGGTTTGTGAGGATGTATATCAGCTTCCTGAAAGAACTTCAAAGGGACTGGGCCTAGCACATTTCATTTGTGCCATTTTTTTTTACTGGAAATAAACAGAACAAAGTGAAAATCCATCGTGTGGGTTTGGCTTTCTCTCCTCTGTTCCTTTCAGAAGTGAATTCAATGGACTCGAACCCCTAAAACACATACTGTGAGAAGAGCAGCAAACAGCCTGTAGTGACATACTGGTAAAAAAGTCTAAAGACTGTCTTTTTATATATAGTCTTTAGATGTCAAGATGATAGATATTAAAGAAGGAGTAAAAATAGGTCTCTTCAGTCTAGAACAGTTTGGGTAGCTGAGGATTTATGTTGTATTGCTACTTGTGATTATAATTTCATGTTTGAGTATGTGCCATTTGGCTTTCTCCTCTAAGTTTGTAGAGATGGTTGATTTGCTCAACATGACCAATATATCTCTTGTATTATATCTGTTCCTTAGCTATTGTCTCTTATCATTAAGCAAGTTGGACGGTAATTTTCTGGCTCAAAAGGTGCCCAGCAAGGCAGATCAGGAGACATCCTGATCTGTTTGCAATTGTATATTGTGTGAGGAAAGCGGAGAGTTTATTCTGAGCCTCAGTAGAGAGATTACTTCATTAGGCCCTTATTGTATCTATTAGAAGCATTTCCAAATACCTATTACTAGGGGAAATTTTTCTGGACTAATTATGTCTCACCTATGGACATGGACATATTTTCAGGTATGCTTGGCAAGCTAAGAACTTAGCTTTTTTAAAAAAACTGGCATATACTTTGGGAATTCTAGTCCTAATTTCAATTTTTGTGAAAAGCTTGAAAATTTGGGCCCCAGGATCTTAATCAGATAATATGATGTTTGCTTCATTTGTTACGTTAACTCTGTCTAGAAATCCATTACTTGTGTCGTATCTCACTAGATTCTGGACAACAGAGATAGCACAGCATGTGCATGGCATCTGTGATTGTCACACATGTGTGTTGGGCACACAGAAAAAGTGTTGCTTCAAGCTACCTTTTCTGAGATATTTTACATGCTTCACCTACCTGTTGTTACACAGGAGGTCTAAGCATATCCGATCTGAAAGAATTACTCACTAAGAGAGGACTTCTGTGCTTCTGTGTAGGATCACTATTGAGAATCAGCTACAGGAAAAACACTGAAATGATCTAATATATGAATCTTGGGGCAGAGGTTGCTATCCTGTTTTACAAATGATATAGTAAATGAAACATTATTTAGAAAAAGAATAGCAAGATATGACTAGCAGGTTAGCCAGTTTGAAATCTTGAATATTGACTTGCAGATCTTTGCCTTTACCTTGTAGTTCTTAATTGCAGAAATTAACAGCATCCAGAGGCAGAAATTTGAATGAATAAAGCTATAGTTCACCATAAGAATGTTTTCAGGGGTGCAAACTGTTCTCAGTGTAAAACCAATATAAATGTTTATTGGTCATAGAATCATAGAATGGTTTGGTTGGAAGGGACCTTAAAGATCATTGAGTTCCAACCCCCTTGCCATGGGCAGGGACACCTTCCACTAGACCAGGTTGCCCAAAGCCCCATCCAACCGGGCCTTGAACACTTCCAGGGAGAAGGCATCCACAGCTTCTCTGGGCAACCTCTTCCAGTGCCTCAGCACCCTAATGGTGAAGAATTTCTTCCTAATATCTAATCTAAATCTTCCCTTTTCCAGTTTAAAGCCGTTGCCGCTTGTCCTGTCACTACATGCCCTTGTAAAAAGTCCCTCCCCAGCTTTCTTGTAGGCCCCTTTTAGGAACTGGGAGGCCACAATAAGGTCTCCCCGGAGCCTTCTCATCTCCAGGCTGAACAACCCCAACTCTCTCAGCCTGTCTTCATAGAAGAGGTGCTCCAGCCCTCTGATCATCTTCATGGCCCTCCTCTGGACTGACTCCAACAGGTCCATGTCCTTCTTGTGTTGAGGCCCCAGAGCTGAAGGCAGCACTGCAGGGGGGTCTCACCAGAGCAGAGTAGAGGGGGAGAATCCCCTCCCTTGATCTGCTAGTCATGCTGCTTTTGATGCAGCCCAGTATCCTGGGCTTTCTGGGCTGCAAGCACACATTGC
>NW_009630316.1:0-1124 GCF_000690535.1 Cariama cristata
GCACCCCACGGCGTGCCCCATGCTCGGCCTCCTCGCGGCCGCGTCGGTCTCCGGTGTGCCCGCGGGTCATCGCTGCGCACCCCGGCTTCGGTCCGTGGGCTTATTTTTCAAGTGACTACGCGTTCACTTAGAAGTAGGTCACTGTGTCTCCTGGGCTTTGGTCTCAGTTGCACCGTGGAGACACTGTGTAATATTGCTGCAGCAATTAAGAGACGAGTGAAAACTAGGCACGGTTTAGTTATTATCTTTTTAATTATCTCCTTGGTGCTTGCTTACATGAGTAGGTTACGGGGTTTTGTTTTCAATTTTGCTGTTGTTTGGCAGTCTGGTTTCTGTTACCTCACTGAGCAGGGCTGATGCAGCATGTACCTGCTGAGCAGCAGCAGCCCGTGCGGTTCCTCAGCTTTGCCCTCTGCTGTTGAGGCAATTTGAGGAGAAAGCCAGAAGTGATGTTATTCAGGAGACTCGTGTACACAGCTTTGTGCACACGGAGCCGTTGCCACAAAGCGGATCTGAAGCCCATGTAGTGAGTTTACAGCTAGGGAGGCTTCCATCCCGCAAGGCCGCCCTTGGGCACAGAAGACGACGAATGCATGCGGGAGTGCCCGGAGCTTGCCCGCGGTCCTGGCAGCGGGCTCAGACTTGGCCTAGGGAACCATCTCCAGGCAGGAGCTGGTAGTTCACTCCGAGTCCTGATGGTAACTGGGATTAATGCGTTTGAAACCGTGGTGAAATCTTCCAGGAATGACTATAAATTGGCATGGATGGCTTGTAGATTGAAATACATTTTAATAACGAAGTAGAGCGAGCTGCCCGGTGCTTGGGAGACACACTGTGTCAGGGCCCATGAGCTGTCCTTACTAGCCTGCCATCCGAATACAGGGCCAGGGCTGTGTGGAAAACAGCATCAATGATAGCTGCAAGCTGTGCTATCATAGAACATAAATGGCGCTAAGAGGGGAATATGTACCGCAAAATAACTCCAGCTTGAAAGAACAGAAATGAGGCTCTGGAAAACGGTTTGGCTCTCGGGGGACTGCCTGTCCGACGGGAGCCCGCAGGCAGGCGCGTGCTGTGCTCCCGCCGCCTCGCCTTCCCCGAGGCACGTCCCCGTGCTCTCCGCC
>NW_009630317.1:0-4266 GCF_000690535.1 Cariama cristata
GAATTAAAATATACCACAGTAACTGTGATGTCATCTCTGTACATTCTTGCAAGGTCTTCAGGCAGTGTCAGCATTGCAGCGAGTTTCTCTTGGTCCACCTCCCCGTACTCATTACTTCCAATGGCATGCCTTATTAAATGAGTAGCTATGTTCTGGTCGAGTGAGGCAATGCCTCTGTTTTTCCTCTGAAGTAACAAGCTGTGCATGTAACCCAAATTAACTGGTTTCTCAAAAGCCAGTTGTGGTTTCTGCACATTAAGCTCTGAAAGGTGTCCAGCAACAAGTTTCACAACCTTCTCATTACTTAGCATCTCCCATAGTCCATCTGAAGCAATAACGAGAAACTTATCCTTGCTTCTTAATTTATGGTACGTGACTTCAGGCTCTGCAGTTAAATAAGGGGGTGTATGGTAGTTTGGAGGAACGTACTGATAAATATTTAAAGCCTCAACATCACAGCTATTCTCGAGAATGCTGTGTTGCAATTCTTTACTCCATTTTAATTGCACATCTCCAAAAGCTCTGGAGGGCATGAGAATCCCCAGTAATCTGTCATTCACAAACAGGGTTTTCTCCTCAGATCTAGGATGTTCTCTCTTCAGTCTTCTAATTTCAAATTCATCAAAGGCATTGTGGTCTCGGGTTAGAGGGAGAGTAGACCACGTTCCATCTTCTTCATGAACACCTAAAATTGCTCTGCAATCACCAGTATTTGCAACATGTAAGTGAACACCATCAATGTGAGCTACACAGGCTGTTGCACCAGAAAAAGCAACTTGAAGGGCAATATTTCTCATCAATTCATTCTCCTGGGGAGCCTGAACTTCCAGTGATATGTCCGAGTCTAACCTTTTGAATGCACATATCATGGCTTCTTCTAAACTAAATCCTGGCTCAGTGTCTAGGTCCAGTAAATGTTGCCAGTAAACCCGGAGGTTTTCAAAATATTGTGAAGTTACTTCCCGATACTCTACGTCATTTGGATGCTTGTGCCACTGCAGAATAGGCAGAATTGGTTTCATGCACTCCACAGCAAGCTCGATCTCTTCCAAGGTTTGCCGAGACATGAGAGAAACTGCTATATAATGAAGTAGTCTCTCACTTACTGCCTGAGCACACGCAGAACCTGCATGACCATCGAAGACTCCAAACATCATCCCTTTGGTCTGCAAGCAAGTGGCTGCACTTCTGCGGTCTTCAATAGGCGTGTTGGATGCCAATTGGTTACTTTCAAACCTCAACACAGAATTTGCATTTTTACCATTCAAATCCAGTATTTTATGAGATAATTCACCTGCTCTGAGTATATCATTGATTTGTGATGGAGACAACTGGAAAGAGAAATGTTCTTCTTCAGTGGAAGTGTGTCGGAATGCTTTTTTTAAGCAGACAGCATTGTTTAAGCTGCAGCTCCCAGCAGGGTAGAGATGTGTTTTGGAGAAAACAAGCTTCCATTTTATCTTGTTTCTATTCGGGATACAGATGGAGTACAAACGTGCTTTTCCTTGTAAAACTACGCTGTTTCTTGCTGAGCTTAAGATCCAGGATGATACAGTTCTTGACATCCTAAGTCACTCCACAAATAGGAGCACCTTCCTTCAGTAACACAGAATGTCCTTACAGCCTGGAATTTAAGAATAGGAAAGGTATAAAATTTAGAAGGTTCACAAAAAGATTTCTACATAGCAATACAGAAGCAAGTCTAGAGCTCACAGAAATATTCAGAACTTTTTTTTTAAAAAAAAAAGATCACTAGAGAGAGACATCTTAAACCTGATACAATTTCCATCACTTAATTATAACCTCAGGATATGACTGCCCCTCTCCAGTTAACTCATCAAAAAAGCTAATTTTTATTTTCCAGGCATGTTTCTCCTCACTGTGGCAAGGCTAAGAACAAATTCCAATGTTACAAGAAATGTCATCATAAACTGTACAGGGAAAAGCCTCGTCTAACATAACACAAAACAAACAGATCCAATGAGTTAGTAAATAGGAACTTCAGTGACAATTAACACGCAACTTTACAAAAAACTGCTAGAGTACAACTCTACTAATACACTTCAAATATCAAGACCAAGAGAAGATCAGTACTCAAACCCTACAGGAAAACTGAAAGATGTGGCAAATTAATGATTCATATGAACTGCCATGACCTTCACATGTAGAACAAGCTAGGCTCCCTTTGCAATTCTGTTCCAGCTTACAAGCTGGACTGTTTTTTTCTTTTTTTTTGTTTGTTTGGGGTTTTTAGTTTGTTTGTTTTGTTTTTTTAAACACACAATCAAGGTCTTAACCAACCTTCACACAGATAGGATTGTTTGCACTGCTGAAGGCAGATTCTACTGCTGGTTAATTAATGCATTTATCACAGCATTGTGCACTTTGATGCAGTGAAAGTTATAGCACAGTTACACGGACAACTTTTACAGGTTTACAATTTGGCTTGTTCATGTGGAGTGCAATTAGAAGAAGCAACTGCGAAGAGCTCTGCTGCCAACAGCACTAAAACCCAGGGCACCTGAACAGCTGAATTTCTTCAGTTGCTGTGGGGGAAGTCCACCATATTGTCTCCCACTTTAAATAAGGTATTCAAGCTGTGGGAAATTGCTAAGTACAACCAGATGCTTACTCCACAACAGAATTTTGCCCCATAGATTTCGAAAGCTAACTGTATAGTAGCACTGCAAGTACAATTACTCCCAAAAGATCATGCTAGCAGTTAGAACAATATCATTTTCTGTGAGCCACTTTCAGGTGGCCTGTAGCACCATGTGCTCTAGGCCTCACGCTAAAGGTGCTATGTACTACTGCAATATTGGGTTTTTAGCAGGGCACTTCATGAGAAATAAAAAGATGCCAACCCAGCCAGCTGTGTGAAAACGTTCCCAAGAAATCAGCAGGAGCTAAAACCAAACTTGAACTATTCTAAACAAAAGACCTACTGATACAACTCAAGGACTCTACTGCAATCCCATTTGGAAAAAAAAAAAGCAACATGTCACAGAACATATCTAAAGTGTACCACCCATACTTAACAACAGAAAAGAGTAGACAAGCCATTCCAACAAGGAGCCCACGACTGTAATTCTGAGGACCCTACGAGGACAGGCAAAAAATAGCATAATTTTACTGCTGATGTCAGAAGAGCAAATGGAAACGGCAATGACAATTCATTTCTTGAGGCTTGCCTGCAATCTCCTGGGATGCTGGCACCTCCTAACACAACCGACACCTTTCATTGTACTGCAGAGAGAACACAACCAAAATAAAGCTAATAGGAAGACAGCCTATACTGCTAACTCCAGCATCAGCTAAATTCAAAAAGCATCAACACTGCAAGACAAGCCTTCATGTTTACCAGCCTTTCCCATGCCATTCCCTGTCTTTTTCCTTCTTTCTCTTCCTGCCCTTCTGAGCCACATGAGATTGAAACAACAATGACTTTCATGATCTTGACTCAAAACGCTGACAGAAACAGTGTTTTAAACAAACTTACCCTGTTCACATCAGCTGGCTGACGGACACAGCAAGGTGGTGTTTTTTTATCCTAGCAGCAGAGTTGCCTAATACCATTTAGACATGTGTTTGCCTAAGGTCAGGTAGCATTGATCAGTCCTGGAGCACATTTCTGAACCATCCCTACTCACTGCTCATAACTACAATTTTCACATGCTCAGGTTCCTACCTGTTGCAGCAGGCAGACTTCACTGTTTCTGCTCAGGACACCCATCCGCATCCACTAAAAAAACACACTGAAATACGGTAGCAGCACTAATAAAAGCAATGTGCTAAAGACCATTATGTAAGAGCCAATTACATAAACCTTTCGCTCCCTTCGTGGCACACCTACCGCTTCAGCACCAAAGGTAGCGCTTCCTCATCAGGTGAATTAGTGTAATCATTGAAACCCAAACTGCCCCCACAACACAGCCCACTCGCTGCCGGGAGGTCAGGGTACACCCTGGGGGCTCACAGAAGAAGAACACCCACTTTTTCAAATAAAGTAACAGTTATCCGCTACATTTAGTTTTACAGACCCCCCCCCAAAACCTCACATACAGCCACCCACACCCCATATTCCCCTCACACATGCTCCCGACACTGGCCACACATCCTCTACACACCCAACCCTTGTCCCACGCACAACAACCCCACTACCTCCTCCACGAGCTCCCCACCCCCTCACTGACCCCACACCCTGCCCCACGTACCCCATCACAGACAGCCCTTACCCTATACAAGCTCCCGCCCCACACACACTCC
>NW_009630318.1:0-12579 GCF_000690535.1 Cariama cristata
TCATCCCACAGCTGGACAACTTGTCCAGACGGATGCTGTGACGGACAGTATCAAAAGCCTTACTAAAATCCAGAAAAACCACATCCACCACCTTCCCTTTGTTCACTAGGTGGGTGACCCTATCATAGAAGGCTATCAAAATAGTTACACAGGGCTTCCCTTTTGTGAACCCACGTTGACTGTGCCTGATGATCACGTTATTCCTTAAATGCCCTTCAATAGTACCCAGTAGAATTTTCTCCATAATTTTTCCAGTTAATTTTTTCCAAATCAACTTCCAGTTAAGGAAGTTAACTAAGGACATTAAGAAAAAAATGTTCTTGTTTTGTCTAAAATTATTTGTCTATTATTTTGCTGACGCTTTTTTTAAAAATGAAGTTTTTGCATCCTCCTGTCCGTTTGGAGCAGCAGCTTTAAGGTCAGCAAAACAGTGTTGTAACTTGCTCTTCTTCCCTCATGTTTTCTGTGCAGAAGTTTTAACAGTTTTGGCACATGGCTCTGATTTGTGGCAGAAGCCAAAGTTTAGACTGACTTCTCTGAGGTCCAAGAATATTCTATAGGGTCTTCCTTTCACTGGCAATGCAAAAACTTAGCAACCAAAACAGCTCTGACATCATATTCAAAGATAACCCAACCTTCCTCAACTCGCTTTCCTTTACAGAAAAGTAAGCTTCAAGTTTCATGTCCTCTTACCAAGCGGTCACTTGAGCATCCTGGTGGTCAACCAAGTCACCATCCCTTATTCTAGAGAGGGGTAAATTAGAATATCCTTGTCATCTGCTGGAAAGAAGGTGGTGTTCAGTTGGTTTTTTTTTTTAATCAGCCTCAGCTTAACCTGCACAAGAGTTGATAACTACCGTACAAAACTGGCTTGCAGGACATCCCAGTTATCCAAACATACCAGTACAGCGATAATAAATTTCACAGTATTAGTTGACCTCTTGTCATGTTCATGACAATCAAAAATAGAAAAGGACTCAGCACCACCCGTATGGTAGCAGCTAAATCTTGACAGGCAAAACAACTAAGTCTCCGAGAGCGAACAGGAGAACGCCTTGCAGAGATGTGGAACACCACCAAATATCCAATCATCAGGCAACAGCCAGCTGGTGGGGTTAGCTACTTCATGTGCAGCGAGCATACAGCTATTTTTAACAAGTGGCACAAAGACTTCAGGATGCGGGCACGGAAGAGACTAAGGTTTATAGGAAGTCCTGCTGAGACCGCCAACAGCAAATACGCTTTTTAATCACATAGCTGGTAAAGAGTTAAGCTGTTGGGGGCATTACAAAGCAGATTGGCCAGATATTATTTATCATTTCATTATTATCTATCACTGGATAGATAACATTCAAGCTATATTTCATTTAAAAAAATTTACATGACTTGGTGCTATTTTCCCCTCATGGTGCTTACCTTGCTTTAGGATGGACATGCTCTGCTGGAGAGTGCCCCAGATGCCTGCTTCGTTTGTTGGAGAAGATGCGAGGTGAATGAGGTGGGACCACAAAATAGTGTTACAAGGCTAAGGGTCATGGCTGCTTGGGAGAACCGGGTTCTGTCATTGCCTCTGTGCCATACCAGGAAAATCATGAAACTAAACATTTCACGTTGGTTTTCTCCCCTAGTTTCTGGGTGTTTGACTTGCAAAAGTTACTCCAGTTTGTAAGGCTGAGGATTCATAGCTGCAGCTTGAGTAAATGGGACCGTTGTTCGAGATGCTGAAGGAGCCCCAGTACTCTGGAGGCAGGTACCGACGATCTCACCCGTTCCATCCAGGCTCTGCCTCACCTTCCCACTGTAAGATGGGAATAGTTCCACCCTCGCATTCCTCCAGGATACTGGGGAGATACTTTGTGAAGCAATTCGTGATGAGCACTACAGAGAAGCTCATCGGGGAATAGTTCTACATTGAAAGCAGAATTTGTGAGTAAATCAGGCCCGGGGCTACGCAATGAATAAAGACACCAAAATAGTATGGAGTAACTGCTCA
The DNA here is from genome assembly GCF_000690535.1 of Cariama cristata. NCBI lineage: Eukaryota > Metazoa > Chordata > Aves > Cariamiformes > Cariamidae > Cariama > Cariama cristata. Next base: position 1,994 of record NW_009630318.1, read on the forward strand.
TTAACTGAGCACTGCCTAGACTGTGCCCTGTGGGAATTCCTGCAATGGCAATCTGGAATAGTAGTGCATACAAATGAGAGGGGCGAATGGAAGATGCATAAGCAAATTTAACTCTGACATTTCTTAAATGAGTGCTTCACTTAGCTTCTTTAACGATCTTTTAATGTATTTTTTGCATTTTTTCAGATTCTGTTTAAATATCCTCAAATGTGTTCACATTCTCGTTGCAAGTATTTGTTTAGCTGGTATAGGCAGAACTGTAAGGAAATATAATCACTTTTATGGCCTTCTAATTTCTCATGCATAGGTATTTCATAGTTGCTCTTGATAGTTATTTCCCAGAGTCTGAAGCAAACTCCCAGAAGAAAATATGCACGTGCTGTCTCAGAAAGAAAAGACCTCAGAGAGCCTATTATCCGTATCTTTATATTCCCAAAGTTTCTGTTGAGGTATTTTTTCATGAGAAACTTAGCATCTGAAGTTTTTTCACTTGCTCTTTTAAGGATATGACTAACACATGCATCCCAGCACTGCAGAGAGATATATATATATATGTATTGGAAATCTGTGTGTTGTGTTCTGATGAGTAGGATAAAAGCTGGTGTGTTCTCCAGGGGGAAACCTCTCAGACAAGAAGCGCTACAAGAACTATGGCAGCGAACAGTCTTTGCAACAAGAAAGTTAAGGATAATTTTACAGTCAAAAGTCATGTGAGCCACACTTTCCAGCGTAAAGATCTTTAAAGTCACTGCTACTTGAAAAGTTTTTGAAGTCACACTGGTTTGTTTCTATAGTTTGTCTCATTCCTTCCTTTCATTGAAAAAAAATTGCACATCTCTTTTGAGCGTGCTATAGAAAGAATGAAGGGCTGAAGTACGCAGCCTGAAGTTCAAAGGCCCAACGGGATACGGGTACAGCGAGAGGCCATGCAACAAACAGATTTTGTGGAACGGGTGGTCTTTTGAAACACATCCTTACGCTGTGCCTAGCGCATTTTCCATAAAATGCAATTCTAAGCGTAAGCTGCGGCCTAAGCTCTGTTCTGGCTGTACACTTCTGCTGCAGCATCTGAGGAAGTATTTGGCCAAGACTCCAATAACTGAAGAAAAGCCCCACCCTGAAATAAAAAACCCAGGAGCAAAGGTTGAGGGTGAAGGACTAGCGCAGCCGTCAGTCAGAGGAAAGCTGTTGCAGGGTTCTGCAAAGAGGAAGGCAAACAGGAGAGATATTTAGGGGCTCCCTGCCCTGTCCCCTCGGCCCCAGAGCCAGGCCTTGCTGCAGGTGACCCTGCTCGGGCAGGGGCTGGGGCTGGATGATCTCCTGAGGTCCCTGCCAGCCCCGGCGATGTCGTGACTCCCTGATTCTTACTGCCCTTCGCAGTCACGTCACCAGTGCAAGGGAACAAAAGCGTAAGCGGTGGCACGCGGGGCGGCACAGCGGCCATGAGGAACAGGCATCCCAGTTACACGGGAAACTGGAAAATGAAATTCAAGACAGGAGTACGCAGCAACTCCAAATGACACACCCAAAGAATTCCACACCTTTAAAGTGTTTTTTTTTTTAGCTAGACACCTGATCTATTTAACCAAATCATATACTTGACTTTCATCTTTTCCTAAGCTGAGAAGTCTGGAACCGACGGGTGAGGTTGAACGGGACCCCAGCAGTGCCACAACGCCGCCCATCAAACCAGAAGCACTGGCTCTCCGCTGCTGAGCGCCGGTGTATTAATGTAAAATCCCCCTTTGCAGGCATTTCTAGTTGACCTATCGATATTTTTCCGTTTCAGTCGGCCGTTTATCGCTTTATCAGCAGGTGGCAGTACCAGACGACAGGAATTTGGGAAAGACAAGACCCTGCCTTAGGGTAAAGCTGCTCCTTTGGTTTGTTCAGAAGCGCGAGCGGTGTCGATGTCCTTGACCAACTCAGACGTACATCTTCCTCTAACTGATGGAAAAGTTGTTCCCATACCTGTCCCGCTATTTATGGCTCTACTTAATTTAATAGTGCTATAAAGCTGAATTCAATTAGATGCAAAAGTACAATATTTATTCCAAATATCATTCTCCCTAAAGATTAAATATGCAGGTGCCTGTAACATTTTATATAGCACTTATTCTGGTAATGTTGCCCACTATTTTTCACACATTACAGTACTACTTAAGTCAGCCTAATGACTTCAAATATTACTAGTTTTCAGTACAAGAAGAGACCTCTGTTTCTTAGGCACCACTCCTCCTCCAAGTTTTCTTTAGTCTGCTTGAGGAAACAAATGCAGATTCTGATGCAGACCCAAAGGAGAGCCCTAACTACAGCACTTTTTAGGAGAATTACGTATACAGATTTTTACCTCTATACAATAGACAGGAAAAACTGTACGATCAGGCCCTCCCAAAGTACATCCTTTGTTACTCCTTTGACATCAGAAATCCAGCTGGACAAATGACTGCTGTATTAAAGTTCCAGGTTTTAATACGCAGACCGTTTGCAGACGGTAGTTTTTAAAGCGTTCTTTCCTTCTGCTGGAGCTGATCCCACTGTAACTCACTGCAAAAATGCTTCGTTACGACATCCTTCCAAATCAGTCAGCAACACCTCCTGTGTTTACTTTTGTGTCGCTGACAGCAAGATTTGTATGTGTTTTAATCTCTGGTGTGACCCAGAATAGCTTTATTTAAACTTCCCTCCACTTCTTTCCCTCCTTCGACCACAATTTTGTAGAGGCTAGCTTAAAAATCTTGCCTATCAGCGCCAGCCAAGCACCCTGCTACCAGTTTAATACGTGGCGTAGGAAGCAAAGAAGGGGAATTTGGTACATAATAGAGAGGAGGGAAATAGTTTTTCGTACTGAAATGGTAACATGTTAAATGCAAGGTAAACCAAGGAGATTCATCTGAGGAATGCACAACAGCCAGCCCCACAAGTGCTACTGATCCATTATAATTGACCATTAATCCACCATTGGGAAGTCTCATTTCATCAGGGCAGCAAGCACTAGGCTATGACGAAGAGATTACTAATAATACGTCAAAAACTCCTTGAATCCAACTTCTGTTCCAAAGTTCTCATTCCATGAGATGACAGCCCCAACTCACACGGTTAACAGGGAGCATGCATTATTTTCTGGGCCTGAAATACAAAGCGACAAGCCTAATGGCCTATGAAATAAAACTGAGAGAGGAGAGTACAACGCGAGAATGGCAACAGGTCTGGTCTTGTTCTCACTGAAGTTAGTGGGAATCAAATCAGACTGTCTGATGAAAAAAAAAAATTAAAAATTGCTTCAGCCTACAGGAAACCTTACTGTTAGACAAAGCCACATTTTGGAGGGCTTTTTTTATTTTTTTTAAATCATGATATACTTCATGATATAATATGTATTTATTTTTAGAAAAATGTCCAAGAACTTTCAGATATTTTTTGTGTAGAGTTTGAGGCAAGATGTTTCAGCATGAAACTCAACTATCAATAGCAGATTATCTAAACCACCTCAAAGGTCAAAGCAGCAAAAAATATAATAATGACAAAGACATTTTATGGTTTAGAGAAAAAGACATTCTTTTAAATGTTGATTTGGGGATCAAGGTGGCATAAAAAACCCAGACGATGCCATTTTCTTCAGAGAGTCAGTATTTTCATGCTGCTCTTGAATGAAGTTGTATATTCTTACGTGATCCAAAGCTGTTACAATTATTTTGAACTGCTGATCTTCCAGGTGTGTCCCCTCTCTGTCCCCCCCCCCTTCAAATTAGTAATTTCCCAGTAGTATGTATTCCTTCAAGGAACTGAAGGTAAATAAGGCCCAAGGATATCAGCAAAAGCTGTCCTGTTTTCCACTAAGGAGTTATGCTTCTACAGTTTAAGCTCTTGAGATACTTTATAGACATCTGCTAAAATAAATATGCAATTTGCAGTACTCCATGTGTTTCCTTTTTTTAAATTGGAAGCATGAAACCATCTTATTAGATACAAATTTTTTTACCTGATGAAAAGTTATGAGCTGGAGAAAGAAACTGCAAACAGGGGAACGAGCTATTAAAAACACAAGAAATCCAACATGTTCACAACTACTCGAAGAAAAAAATTTGGAGAAAAACCTTATGTCCAAAACAGTGACATTCCCCTCTTCTGAACAATAATACTGGATTTTTGTAAATGCAGCTCTTGTAACTAGTGATGCTCAAAACTACTGTGAAACGTTTCAACCTCAGGACCTCAGATGCTAACGGTAATTGGAAACAGAAAGCAAGCTGTTTGCAATACTGTAATAAGCTGTGGTGATTTTGTTATTTTAGATGGGAATGTTAATGACGAGCCACAAATGCAAGTTGTTACAAAGCCTTTGAGAATAAAGCTGCGTGCCCTATATTCCCCTCCCTTGCTGTTCCAGTTAAAACCGTATCTGTGGAAGGACAAATGAAGATGTTGCCATGGTGACCAGCGCAGTTACCAAATCACGTACAGTGTAGGAAGGATTCCCTAAAGAACCTTATTAAGCGTTTTGTTGCTCCTTTTTAACAAATATTTTCAGAAAGCCATTTTTATTTTGCTGTCAATAAAATACCTACTCAGTTAGCTAAAGCCTATTTCTCTACCCCCAAAATAACGCTGAACACAGCACGCATTGAGAAATATTCTTGTTATGGGAATCTTAAGCTGAAAACTGAAAAAGGAACCAAGGACGAACCTAGCCAAGACCAGACCTGCTCAAGATATGTGAATGTTTTTCAGAATAGGTACTGTGAAGCACCTCTGTGCCTACTAGGCTACCGATGTCTTCAGTTGCCAAATTAAAACCCAAACCTTTAAATGAAAGACATCCCCAAAACCTATTGGTTAGAAGGAATATCAGCTTTTTTTACAATAACATTACAAGAATTAAATTAACACGGAGGTTCCGGGTTGGACATACATGGGAATGAGCTGGCTAGCAACAGAACCAGAGCCCAAAGCCACACCTGGTGTCACCAGACCGGCAGCTGAATGCCCTTGGCTGCGGCACATTATCCAAGTTGGTTGGCAAAGAAAACCAAACCTGTACAATGCAGACATCTTGTATTTCCACTGCACAAAACAGTACAACAAACATTGACGGAAACTGCTAAAAACAAGGTGGTGCAGGTACGTGCGCTTTGGGCTAAACACAAACAGCTTCTTTCCCCAAACCGCCCTTTTTTAGCATCCGAATTTAGCATTTAAGTATATCCCAAGGCCCAGAGTTCCTCAGCTGGCCTTTGCCTTGCAAGTATTTAAGACGCTGACGGAATACAGGTTTGCACAGAGGAAGGGTGCTCTGTGAGCGGCTGTTCAGAGCCAGTGCAGTTCTCCAACAAAATCGTCTCCCACCCGACGCGTGGGGCCGACTTCACAGGCATTTCCAAGGAGCGACATTTCCAGTACACTGACACATTATACACCAAGTACCGCAGTAAGGGAACTCTCCTAATGTATCACACCAGAACACACCAAGTACCACAGTGAGGGAACTCTCCTAATGTATCACACCAGAAAGGAGCGTTTGCCTTTTTTTTTTTGAAAAACAAAAGTCTACAATGTAACTTTTTTCCATCAAATACCTTGATTGAGCTTAATTTTACATATTGAAGAAGACAGCTCAGTCACATTCCATACCTCATTCTTTTTGTCTTGCTGCACTTTAAACGAAATCAAAACCAAAAACCTCTCAGAACCTCCACAAATTACTTGCTGATAACTTATCTGACGACTAATCCGTGGCTACAGAACATACACACTTAGCAGCTATCATTGGCACAGTGGTCTCACTGCATATTTTACAGCGACATTCATTTACTATTACTCTCCATCCTCTTAAAGTCTTGCTCTCATGGGCAAGAATACGTAGAAAGCTGCTTAGAAAATGCAGTCCCCCTCCCTGTACTGATCAGGGCAGATTTACACCCTCCACTAAGACTCTCAGGAACCGCTGATATATTACAGTTCAGTTTACTTTCTAAAATAATTTAAATCATTATCATTCAAAATAAGATACAAGCAGTCGTGTTTTTCTACAGTTTTATTGACGCAGTCCTAGTGTGTAACTATACATCTTCATTTTGCTTGTGGTTACAGTGTTGCTCTACTAAGATTGCTTTTGTAGTCAAGTTTATTACAGTCTTCAGAAAACATATTTATAAACATCACTTACTGTATAAGACTGATTATTCCAAACATTGTAAATCACTGGGATTTTTTCCTAAATAGTGCTATGTGAGGAAAGGTCACACTACTCTCTTTAGATATAGATTTGTAAAGGCAAATGAATTAAATTCACCTTCCAAAGAAAACAAGAATGATAAAAATAGCTTCAGGAATCGGTATGACTCATTTAGGTCTCAGAAAAATCTATGACTGGCAAAGATAACTACAATTTGATACTGTACCCAATGCTTTCATTAAGACCAAAAGAATTTTTTATGGAGAACTGAAATTAAACTTGTACATTGGTCTGAAAGATAAGGACTAGCTTGAATTTATTAGGATTTTAAAAAAATTTTTATTTTTTTACCAGAAAATGTACTACCTTCTAAAAATACTGTAGTTACAGGCTAAGTATTGATATCTGAAGAAAAAAGAGCTAAAACTAAAAGCATGCAACACCGATACCAAATTTTAGCAGAAGACATTTTTAATTGAAAACTGACTCAAAGGATAGTACAAAAGAGTTTCTTCTCCCTAAAGGGATTTTCAGATGCAGGCACTGGAATAATAAGGGGATCTTCTCCAATATGAGCATCACAATATGCCAATAAATCTGCTGCAGCCTTGGATACCTAATAGAAGAGAAGAGAGAACGACTGTAACACTTCATTCTGAGCCAATCTGCATTGCACAAATATTCTTCATATAACATGCGGTAATAGAGGCTATCATGAAATAGGAGTAGATTGGTTTATCCTTTAAATTACTAGAGACCACAAACTCTGAATTTGCTCTTACTAGGCCTAGTAATCTCTATATACATTTTATCTAACATAGCGACATGAGATGGTATCAATTTATATGATTCGTGTTCAGCTGTTCCTCTCCATCAGAAGGAAGGGCAGGAGCATATGCTCATTAAAACATACATATGCTAACGGCCCCTAAGCAATAGGAATTCTCCTTGAAGTGTGTGTTTCTGTAGGATCCACCTGCTTCAGCTCTTATTCCCAGTCACCGGTTGTAAGGTTTTCCACAAGCACCCTCTCTACCTTTTGCTCCTCCACATGCAAAACAAACAAAAAGTTCTTTAGGCACATGACCATGGGATTAAAAAGAAATAGCAAATCATTAGCAAAACCCGATCATCATGTGCCATAGCTCTCATTTAAGCTAAATATTGCTCTTTTCAATGAAGTCAAACTAATATCTTCTGCTTAGTAAGTTATTATAACTAGTACTTTTTTGGTTGCATTAATTTAAGCTTGAGCATTACCTTAATATTTTTTCTTTTAATATTTTTATATTTCTAAAATGAACAATTCGAAAGTCTCCAACTTCGGAATGCTGGTTTATGCCTACTGAAAAGTCCTACAGAAATGTAACAGTGTGTTGGCATACAAGATATTTTGCATGAAATGAAAAATGAAATATTAAACCATTTGAGCTGTAGCTGAAACCTTGTAACCTTTGGAGCTTTGTGCTGTAAGAATATTGGCGACACTAGGCCACCGTGACTCATTTATTTTTCTCAAGAATTTAGAATGTATGTATGAAATATTTTTGTTCTGCTCCGTTAGCAAGATATTTACAACTACCTGTATCTCCTTTCTTTGCTTAATTATTGTGTTTTCAGTATTATGATAGTTGAGAAAATGAGATCAGAAGTCTTTACAAAAAAAGTCTTTTCTCTGAGCACCATGACAGCTTCTCCCGAGCCAAACACTGAGGTCAGCGTGTTTGCACAACTACAGTGAAGAGGGAAACCAAATTGGATTTCTGGTATTTTTCTAGCAGGTGTGTCATCCCTGTTAGCTTTAGCCTCCCCACACCCTGCTTGCTCTGGCATGAGTCCAGCCTGTAGTAGGCTTCAGATTAGACCCATGAAGTCAATAGGTGTTGGATCAGAATTCACACAAAATTTAAATTAACTTCTGGAAGAAAGTAACTTGACTTTTAAATTATCCACTAAAACATGCCTTTGTAGAATGCTTAAACCCACAAAGTACCTATGGTTGGCACCCCAGTATACACTATCCTCCTAGCAGAGGAAGCAAGGGTGTTTAGGTTACTTAAATTTAAGTTTGCCTTTGCATTGGCCCGTAAGACAAAAGGGTGGGCAGAGAGACTCCGTGTGAACAACAACAGATTGCTGGGCCAACCCAAAGGCGCTAAACTGAGCAAATCAGCAGAGATACTCAGAAGGACCAGTGCTTCTCAAAAGAGAAGCAAGTCAAACAAAAATGTGTGGAAAATGACGGACTTTAAAGTACAAAGAAAGAACGGTAATTATTTTCAGACATGCTTCAGTTGCTTACTTGCTAAGCAATGACAAAAGAATGAGGCTGAGGGTGTGAGGGCACTGTCTGGAATAGAGAGGTAGAACCATAATGAACAAACAGAACACTTAGGAATCCTACCCTATTCCCAGTTTTCCTTTAAATTTATTTGCAAATTTTTAAAAAGCAGATTCTCCAAAGAAAGGCACAATGTAGACGGACTATGAAATTCCCCAAAAGATCAAAAGACAGAAATGATACTTTTCTTTGCTCATGACCTATGCTGTACCTCAGCAAAGTATAAACTAGCATAGAATGCATCCACTGCAGAGGAGGTTAGCAATGTTTCCAGTAATGGCAGAAGGACTGTAACACCACAGCATTTCGGAGAAGTATTTTCAAGTAACGACAATCACCAGTACATTCATAATTATTTAAACATACACATTTTCACTTTCTACTGTCCTTCAACATCAGCTGCATGTCTCAAATTAAGGCAGTACTATGCTCTAATTAATTTATTAGCTGGTCCTGAACTCTTGCATTCAAACAGAGCAAGTCAAACTCGGAGCCACAGGTGCCCAGAACAATGACATTTTCAGTGCTATATCATAATAAATGTTACTGCCATAAAACCTAATGGAGTTTAATTCTCTGTGTCCCAGAGACAGGATTTACTAAAGATGCCCAGCACTTTTCATCTTCAATTATTAAGCTAACGATTAAGTTATTTTGTTCATGAAACCAACAATGTTTTTAAGTAGACTGAGCCCACAGGAGCAGAGAACCAACACTGGACTTCAATAGACCGACCTTCCCATAACTATCCTGTTTGTTCCACGTATGGATAAGCAACATCAGCCCGAGTATACTGCTTTGCGATCGATGGGAGAGAAGCACAATTTCAGTCATCATTCTTAGAAGGGATAAACCCAGCACTATCATTTTCTAACTGTTTTTCTACATATTACTGTGCTTTGACAACATGTGACAATAAAAAAGATTTTCACTAGCAAAAGTGCAACGTAAATTTTTGTATCTAACTTGTCCTGGAGTGCTGGTAGGAATGCCATGAAGCAGAGCAAGCACTTTCTTCAACGTCAGAGTGTTTAAATCACAAATTAGTTTGCTTTTAGACAAACCATGGTACGATTCAGTAGAAAACAAACCTGCAACAAGGAACTGAGGAACATGATCACATTTCAGTACATTGTCACAAAGGAAACCTGTACTAGGCCATACACTTTCATCCTTTAAAAAAAAATAAAAGGTTTGGGGAGGAGAAATCCTCCCATCAGGATTACAGTGGTTATAAAAGTACATTATGGCCATTTCTTCACTAAAAGTGGAGTAGCTCAGGCTTGGACAGTGGAATAATGACCACTCACTGAGTGGAGTTAATTTAGCTGATCCCATGCCAGGAGCAATGAAAACATTGGTTCCTGGGGCTGCGAGCAGTGTTGGCAAAGTCAGAACCATGGCCAAAAAAAGATCAAAATACAATGTTGGCTCCAGCAAGTTTCCTGCTCAGTGTTATTATTCAGAACAGTGGCAGAAGACCTCTGCGTTGAGCATTGCATTAAGGGTACAGCAGGGACGGCTGCTGTAGCATGGGTCAGCATGCAGGGCTGGCCTCATGCCCAATACTGTGGTTTATTACTGTGGTTTATCACTGTATACACAAAATAACGTGCTGATCATCCTCTTTATGTCATGGAGGAAGTCAAATGAAGGCCACTCTATCACAGTTTTTACTCACCTTTAGGGTTATTTGTAGCTGCATGCTGCTGGATGGTTTCAGAATAGCTTTTATTAAGAGTTAAAATAAAAGCATGTAATTTTAATATTCAAATGAAGCTAACACATTTATCATTTCAGCTCTCCTATGCAATACAGCTTGGTCTGCAGACTCAAAGTAATTTACACATATTGCAGAAATGGCTAAAGAAAAAAAAAATCAGACTCCAGTTTGATTGATGAATTCTAACAGAGAGTTAACATTTCATTTTTTTTAATCTTTTAAAGTGCATAGATAGAGGGGATGGAATATATAGGTATCCCACCAATCTCACATTTAATACAATTATTTTTACTGCGTGTAGTGAAAAACACATCGGGTTGTCAAATTACCAAAAGGAAAAAAAACCC
>NW_009630319.1:0-20545 GCF_000690535.1 Cariama cristata
AAAGAAAAAAAGAAAATACTAGCTGTAGACTGTGTAAGCAGGGGAAGAGGATGTGAAAGGCAGAAATGCTCGTTGGGCAGCTGCTAGGACAGCCAGGGCAGCACAAGGGTCCTGGGAGCTGAAATAGCCCTAAGAGAAGGCTTTGCTTTTCCCTCCAGAAGCAGAGACGTGGCCAGGTCAAAGCTTTCCGTCATTATGAGCAAAGGACAGCAGGCAGCAGGCCGCTGCTGCGACTCGGACACCGGCAGAGATGCCTTCCTGCAGCTCCTAACCACGTTCCTGGCATCGGCTAGCCAAAGAGACCCAGATCTGGGCACTTCTTTTCTTTGTTCCCTGACGGAACAAATATAGGGAGGTTTGTAAACCCAAAAGTTAGGAGGCCTGGCTGTTGCTTGCCTTATGAACTATTCTATTTTGGTCCCATTAACTGAAAAAAAAAAAAAAAAAAAAAAGACCACAGGTTTAAGTATGGGCTTGTTTGGTAAAGCAGAAACACATAGCAATGCTGTGCTTGTCCATTCAGCTGCACCCAGTAGAGTCTTTACCTGCATCAACCTCCACTGCTTAGCAAGAAAAAAAGCACCCCACACATTTCAAATGATACAGTCTTTAGCTTTTCTTTTGTAAGCGATGCTTGTCCCAGTTATATAAATATTGATATTGAATATCATATCTTTTTTTTTTAAAACCTAGCACTTTTATATCTAGGGATACTTGATGCCCTTTGCAGAGTAGCACACAGGAGAAATAGTAGGACAGAATTATATTTCAAACTGTAGAAAAAATGTGTTGTATTGCAAAAATAGCAAGTTACAGTGTGTAATGTGCTGTGCAGATGTAGTAATGCTTTTTACAAGTCCTTGCCTCTAAGCTTGATGAGGTTGGTCAAAACCTACTGAACCTTTCAAAGACTATAATTTCAGCAGAGTGTAGATTAGGCCCTTAGTCTTGAATAGCCCGCGGGACTGCAGCTTGCCTGTGCAAGCTGATCCTTAACCTAGTTACAAAGGTATGGAGTGTGAGTGTGACGCCGTTGTCGGTAATGGGGCTGAGGAACAAGAAGGCTGGATCACAGAAATTCAGAGGCCCCTCATAAAATGCACAGAGTAGGATGGGGGAGAGAGAGTGCAGTGAAAATAGCTTAAGAGAATTAAGGAAATCCTGTTGATAGAAAAAACTGGACTTTATGTGCTTCTTATGGCCAAAAAGTGCCAGTCCATCTATCTCCTTGCAAGTACAGAAGCACAGCAAAACACACTGATGACTCACACGTAAGGACCTATGTCATATACAATTGCAGATACGGATTTGTGCTGTTTAATGAAAAGCATGCTTATGAGTTCAGAAAAATCAAGGGTTTGATATTTGCTGTTATTTGGTATTTCGGTATTTGCATCATTGGGTGGTGGTCTGGATACAGACTCCAGCTCTCTGATGGCCTTGAAACCGCTGGCAGCAGAGATTTGCCAAGGGAAGGGTCCTTCTGTTTGCGCCCTGCTTCTTCTGTTCTTTCTCTAAGCAATCATCACTGGCCGCTATCAGACCTATGGCCTGACCCAATTACGGCAATTTTATGTTTCTATGCCTGTTTGTGTCAATGAATCCAATGAGGTTGAAAGAGACAGTAAGAAAGATGGAAAGGTATGTTCCTCCCACAGTGAAGGATAACGATGTCTAAGTCAAGAGGTCACAGGAAAGTTAAAAAGGCCTCTTTTCTCAGAATAAGTAGCCAGTGACAGGGAGGCAGGGTTTGACAGCCCTGAATTCCTGCCTGTAAGGATGCACTGTGCCTTCAGGCAAGGTACTTCCAGCTCCCGCACAAGGGAATGGGTTAGCAGAAGGAAATAGTGTTAAGCTGTTTAATCAAAGGTCTCCGTGTTGGCTCTGCTGAGGTATACAGCAGCTCCCACATCAAGCTGTAACGTGCCCTCTTGGGCTGTCAGGAGCAACAGGTCGGAGCAATGCTGCATGCCTTAGAGACTAATGGCAGTCAGTCTTAAACGATGAGCAAGAAACACCTGGTCAAATGGGCTGGGACCTTTTCCTTAGTGATTCAAATACGGAGAGCTTGCTTAGGTTAAAAGTCAGAGCTCCATTCCTACTAACTGTCCCTGGGTACATATCAGCTCTTGTTACTGGGGCCACAGCTAGAGCACTGCTCTTGGCTGGGGTGTCGTCACTGCAGAGCCAGCCCTGGTTACACTGCTCTGTGGCTCCTCTTTTTGTTTTGGTTCTATCAGCTATACTATTTCTATGAGGCAACTTATCAAAGCTTGGCTGCGTTTATTCTGCTTTTTTTTTAAAGTAGCACTCCAGTGTGCAAACGATCCCTGATGGATGGTCCCAGGCCCCTATGCAAAAGCAACGTAACACTGGCAGCTGCTCATTTTTAGCCTCCCAGTAAAAATTATTCCAATCAATCATCAATCAGTCAAATTACTGTTAGTCAGTCCCAAGTGCTAACCTGGAAAGTACACCAATGCCTTCCTGCTAATCACCGATCTTTTCACTTTATTGCCATCAAAATGAGTTCACGGGCTCCTTTATTACATCTCAAGTTATTTAAGGTCCATCTTTTGCTAAGAGAGTGCAAGAATGGTGTTGGTGGGACATTCAGACTTCACTGGTCAAACCCAGACTCCCTCTATTAGGATTTCAGAAAAGGGAGTGAAAATACCCGGCAAATGTCGGCTGAAGAGGGAAGGCAGTATAGAAGTTTCCATTTGTTGGAGACAACAGGAGGCAGAGCTGAACTCGTATGAAAAGCAGATGTAAGATGTAAACTACATCTTTTTTATGCTGACTACATATCTTCCTTAAGCTGATTAGGCTTGATGTGAAGGGGCCTTAAATTAAGGGTAAATTATCTGTTTACATTCATAGAGAATATGAATGGGTAATAGCTTCAGAGGAGAACAAGACTGCAGTTTTTACTAAAACCTTTTATGTAATCCCTACTTGAATCTCTCTTGGAAAATGTGGGTTTATGTGTGTACTCTGGGACCTTGTACTGTGCCATTAACTAAAATAATTGCCTATATCCAGACAGGCGCTGAAAGGATTGGCACTGGGTCAGTTCTTAAAAGTTTATTTGCAATCTGTAGGAAGATTTTTTTCTAATGCATTTATAGGCATTGTTCTAGTTAATACTCATGTAAATAGCACATTAATTGAGTTTTCAGATTCTGTAATTGTATACTGAAATATGCTGATACCTTCAAAAGTAAAGAAAGTGATGTGTGAAAGTAAGTAGATGGTAGGACGTACACTAATATGCATTGTGTTTATACACAGTCTATCCAGAGAACCAAACAGGAGATGATAGGGCTCCAACAAACTCACAGTATAATTTAAATTACTTTGGATCAGCCATTAGGATTTGTCCCCTGCTGGGTAGACTCTGGAGTCCCAGTGAAGTTTTTACCTAGTAATTGTGCTGTGGCTGGGGGTGGGGGTGGGAGATGCTGTTCCTATGTAATGTAAACTCATTGCATTTACTCTTGCTTTTATTACTTCTAATATTGCAGGTTTGGTTTAGAAGGCCACTGAGGCTGGAAGGAAGTTTTGAAGCCCGATGAGTCTGAAGTTCTTGGGAGTTTATTTTCCTGCAACACGGACTCCATCCGAAAGCATACAGGAAAACAGTGCCTGGAATTGAAGGTGAATGTTGTGACCGTATTGACCTGTCCCATGCAGGGACTGGATTCCTCCACCCTTACTTCAGCTTCTTGGTAATCTTCAATGCGAACTATAACTTCCCGTGGGAAAGAAGGGTCACAGCTCTGACATACATAATGAAAGGCGGGAGAGCCTCTGGCTGTAACTCCGTGATCCAGAAGCTGGATTTTGACTTTGTGAACCATTTTCAGGTCTTGGCAGATGATGGGGAGAAGCACATCTTGCCTGAGGCAAGTGACAATCCCTGGCTGTTCCTTGGGTTCCTTGGCTTCTGTGAGGAAACTGTGGTGGCTCATTTTGGGATGACTTAGTGACGAGTCCACGTTCAGCTAGTTTTTGCTCAGGCCCCATAGGCAGTCAGGTGAGACAAAAGCATTAGCATGCTACAGGCTGGTCTCAGCGACACTGAAGTGACTGAGTATCATTGCACTCTTCCCAGACATGCTGCATTCTCCCCTTCAGGCTTTCCATGCCAGGAAGATCCAAGTCTGCTCAAAGTAAATCGATGGAGGTGTTGCAGTTGTCTTTAGCAGAAACCATGTTGGCTCTCTGGGTACACGTGTGTGTACAGATGGGGAAGGGGATGTCTGTCTGGATATCTGCAGCAAAGGTGGGTAATTATTCTTGGCTGCTGGGTAGATTTCAGGTTGGTAACCAGCAGGAAAAATCAACATAGTGGTGTCAGATGAAATGCTTGACTAACATTGAAATCAGAGATTTAGTAGGAAGAAGTACATCAGCAGTGTTGAGAAAATTAGAGGCTATTTGAGTATCATCCTGTATGCCTATCCAGTGGGAGAGAAGAAATGGGCGTGTGGGACCCATATGATTTTGGCATCTGCATACAAAAATCATCAAACCAAGAACTATTTCATAATAAACTATATTATTTACGTAATTCAGGGAGGCTCAGTAGAACGCTGTTACTCCAGCAATCTTTATGTCAGGTCCTGAACAACCACGTTGGGGATGGGAGTGAGATTTTGACAGATTCTTGCTCCTATAATGGCATAACCACTTTTGCTACCCATGCTTTGGGCTTAGGATACTGAATATGGCACCAGGCAAAAAACAGTGCCAGAAAGACACTGTTATATCAAAGACATAAAGGAAAGAGAATTGGGAAAGTAAGAACAGTAAGAATAAAAATCTGAGGCTACCAGTAAAATCTAAATTCAAGTTTTGGGACAGGGTGATCTACATTTTTACCAACAACTTTTCACACAGAACAGCTGAATCCAGTTTTACTAGTGAAAATAGTTGGATATTGGTATGTATGTATTTCACTCAGAAAATCCCGCATGTCAACAGATCACAGAAAAGTCATATTAGTATTGATGTGAAATCAAATGGTCATGCTTGGATCAATACCTTATAATAGTATTATGATGTTTTGGGAATATGAAATGCAAATTAGCAGTGATTGAAATAGCATTTTCATCTTATTTTAAATAACGTGTATTCTGCATTTTGCACATCATTGCATCATATGCACATGTACCCCTATGTACCTACGAAGGCACACAATGTATATCTAATAGTATATCATGACCCATGAATTGTGCCATTGGGCAGCTGTGATTTGCCTGTAAGACTGTGAAAATTGTAGAGAAAATGATGAGGCCAAGAGGAATTTTCCTGAAGGAAGCCTTGTTGACTACAGAATGAAGGTCTTTGTATTTGACTCCATGAGAAATTTTGGCAAGATAAAGCAATTATAATCCTGGGATGAGAGAAATTTTTTGTTCCTCCCTCATTTTATATAATATGCAGCCTTTATATTACATTGAGATACAAAACGTATCTCTCAGGATTACTTCTTTATTTATGCCAACCCAAAAAATCATTTAATCATAATGACAAAGTAATCTTCTGAACTCCTAACTATTTGCAATTTTGATGTTTTCCTTCTTATTTGTTATTCTAATTTGAGATTGCTATAGAATACAGAATCATGGGGCAATGTATTATAAAGTATTTTGACTTAGAGTTATCCTTTGGACTTAATGATTACAGAATATTTTGCCATCAAGATAGCTGCCTTGTATTTGAATGAGATATTACCTATGTACTTCATACTATTCAGTGTGCTGAACTTTTGCACTAGGGATGTTTATACTGGGCACAAAGTTACCTTGTATTGCTTCTACGTAGTGAGCCCAGTGACAAAGAGGAAGAAGTATCTTCCATTATTATGTCTCATCTTTTTCAGTTTTCTAGCAGCATGACAGAAGAAGGTGCAAGAAGACTCCTGCGTGGCATTTGGAGCCAAGGCGCTCCCAGTAAGAATACGCACCTTTTAGCTGTTGAGAACTACGCTGTTGGTGAAATGGGAAAGGAGATGGCAAAGTCATCCTGGAGAAAAAGTTAAGACAGAAGAAATGTATGCAGGAGCGAGCTGTATGCTCAACATCTCCTGGAAAAACACGTATGCAGAGAGAAAGAAACAAGGAGGCAGCAGAGGATGGAACAAAGAACAAGTTGCTAAAGGGATGAAAACCGATGGAAGACGTTGTGATACCTGATGAGGCCACCCCACATTCAAAATTGGTCTGAGGAGGAAGCACTTGTGGAAAAGCAAATTCTCTCTCATATGAGAACTTAAAACCCAAATGCTCCCTTCTCCCTGTAGATGCTGAAGAAGCTGGGATATTTGCTATAGAAACGGGATGTTGTGCTGAAGTTCACGGTGAGGATGTCCGTACTTCTCATGGCATGAACTCTGAACTGGTTTCGACTTTCCACTATAGAAATAACTAGAATTTGATAAAGGCATTTTAGGTATACATGTGATATCTGTCTTATTTGCACGTTTAAGGCATATTCCTGCATTGACAGAGGTTCATCTGCATCTTCTAGAGATCCGCGGCATCTCTCTGGATTGTTATTTACTCTTGCAATATCTCCGTCCTCCCTGTTCTTTGAGGGCTGTAAGGCAGGATTCAGAGCCTCACACAAAAAGCTATTTAGTCCAAACCCACCTTTCCGAGACACCATCGGGAAAAGTGCTGTCATTCTCTGCCATTCTCCTGACTACTGTAGTGTGTTGTACCTGGCCATTGTATAGATGACAAATGATCTTTTTCTTTCCTTTCATACTTCTGCTGAACTGTGCGCTACCAGGCACAATTGAGAATCATGTTTGAAAGTGCATAGCTACACATAAAGGTTCTTTTATGCTTTCTATAAAAGATACTCCAAATTGCACTGTATTGTGTTTACATCTTATCAGCTGCTTCTGACTTGATGTTATAATAATGGAACTTTTATAATGCAAATAACTGCACGTAATCAGACAGACAACAGAAAATCAATAGCTAGATATTTTAACATGCTGCTTAAAATAAACCAAAATATGTAAGAAAGGTTATGTACCTTTGCCAAGGAGCTACTTTTCAAAGCAGGATAAAAATTACTTGTTTTGTTTGCATGCAAGTGAAGTGACTTGGTTAGCTGCTTAAGAGCTAACCGCATGAAACATTTTCCTTTCCAAAACTGACACCTTTTTTCCTAGCCTTAAAATAAACTCCATTTCAAGCTATTTTTGCTAATAACTACAAATCTGGCCTGAAAAATGTATCTTGGTGGTTTCAAACAAACATAGATTTGAATATACCTATGCCTAATAGATAGACAAGTACACCAAGCTCTGACCAAATCTTAGGGTTTAACAAACCTGCACATTTCTGAATGAAGATGCAGAGATCTTCAGAAAACTGCTAAGTCAGAAGCTGCTGGGGAAGGTCTGTGATTTCTTGGATGCATCAATGTAATCTTAGGTAGGAAAGCGCACAAAAAAAAATGTTTTAATTTCATTTGTGTTTCTTCTAGAATGACAGAACCTATCTAAGCATCCATTTACTGTCATTGCCTTCCATGTAATAAGCTCTTGTGACTTTGCACATCCTCAGATTTAAAGGCATGTGAGATAAAACCTTTTGAAATCTCAGTACTGGAAGTTACCCTCTCTGAGACATGTGCTCCCCTGCTCCGGTCAGGAGGCAAGATTAGTTTTGAGAACGATCAAGAGGGAGCCACAACTACACTTGTGTCTCTGGCCAAAGTGGAACCATGTCGGTCTGGCTATTTCTGATCTAAACTGGGCAATCTGTGTCCTCAAGGGACAGCACGCTTTGTCCCCAGTTTTGCAGACCTTGCATACAGACTTCTACAGGAATTACATGGATGGGATCTCTAAAATGGGGTTCTTATCTCTGGTGACACTATTTCCCTCTCTATTACGTTGCTGTAAGCCAAACAAATGTAATGAATCTTCAAGGGTGCTAATACAGACAAGAGTTCACCATTGCTGACAACTGCTGGACAGCTGTGACTCAATACTACTTTGCCCATGAGCTATGAAACAGCTATTTCCATAACATCATTGCACTAACTGTTCCTCCTATAAGTTACTACAATGACAATGAATCCCTAT
Source organism: Cariama cristata (assembly GCF_000690535.1). Taxonomy (NCBI): domain Eukaryota; kingdom Metazoa; phylum Chordata; class Aves; order Cariamiformes; family Cariamidae; genus Cariama; species Cariama cristata. The sequence continues at coordinate 8,114 of NW_009630319.1, forward strand.
AACCCAGGGATAGCCAGTAATGGCGAATAAATAGCTTTTTGATAGAGGAACAGACTGGGGTTACTAACTGCAGCTTCAACAGTTGGAACTGGGCATCATTGATAATACTGCCTAAATTTAATTACTTCATTTTGTGACACACAGTATCCCCCTCGTCTTAGCCTAATTGTTTTGACTTGCTGTTGTGGGGAGAATAGTTTATGCCTGGAAAGGAGAGGAAGGTGATTTGGGAGTTATAAAAGAACGTGAATTAGTTTTCTGTTATTTATAGCAGAATATAAATATAGCAGACCATATAGCATCTTTCTGTTATTTGTAGCATTCACGACGTAATCACTGTATTCCCTGAGCTTACTTTCAAGGGAGATTGTCCAACAGTTGCACTAAATAATCTAATAGCTGAGCCAGAAAAGAAGTCTATTGTTATTTATGTTAGAAGATGAATATGATCATGTGTAGTTTTAAACCGTGAACTCCTAACCATGCTGTGAAGCCATGAGAACAGAAAGCCCAGACTAGTTCATAAAAGTGATTTGACACTCAGCAGAGGAAGGCAAACAGTGTTCTGTATTAACTATGGAAGAAAGTAATTATATCTAACAAGAAACAGAAAATAATGTTATGAATCTATGCAAAGAATTAATTTACCCCAACAGACATTTTTCCTTAAATATTTTTCACACTTCTATTCTAAATTGGGTCACTATGGGTTTTAGGTAAATAAATGTATTTTACTTCATTTTCTCTTTTCTTTTACTAGGCTAATTTTATTTTCAGAAAGAGATATGTCAAATTTATCTTATGTTAGTTTTAACATCAGGGTATCAGCTGAGGATTTATGTAAGAGATAAATTTATGAATAGGTGACGTCTGTTTCCATTTTAAATTCTCCTTACTTACTGTTGTTGCCATCATTGTTATCGTTATCATGGCATCTGTAAGGCTGCTGAATGTGACATTTTAAAGATATGTTTGCTAGTGGCTTTTTCAATTTCTGTTTAACTAAAATGTTTCCTACCTCATTCAACTATGCTTACAATTTACATTAGACAACACTCCATCAATAAAACCATCAAAATGATCTACTACATTGTAGACAAAAGTTATTGTGTCAAGTTGACACTAATCAGTTAATTCCAGTAAACCTTCAGATAAACAAAAGCTTGTTGTCTATTACTGATGTGTGTGATTAGCCCCCTGTATGTCCTATAGCTATGCACATCTATAGAGATGTATCTGGCAGACACTTGGCCTGAGGGCTCTATATGTAAACCAGGACAGGATCTATAGTTAATGATGTTGACCCTGACTCCCTCAACAGAGATTGGATTCAGTCCTCATAATATCCCGACAGCTGATATGTATACTGTGCTAATAATATTATCAATTACTTATGCTACTGTGATTCCCGATGTTTAAAGCTGATAAAAGGTTCTTTCACGTTTCTTTTTTCTACATCCCTGCTATCCTACTGATCGTGTGTTAGTTGGATATTTTTCATTCTGAAGCCCATTTATTTTATAACTGTAGCAAAGGTAGGGGGTAATATTTGAAGCTAGGATGTCCCATGTCCTACATTCTGGGTAACATGGTAATTTTTCATTTTGTTTTTCTCTTTCACATTTCCTCTATTCCAGAAAAGATGGACTGAGGGTTTATCTACAGCTTCTGTGACTTTAGTCTAGAAGGTCTATAGAAGCAGCTAGTGATCTGAGAGGTCCCTAGGAGTACATGTTCAACTGGAGAAGCTTCAAAAATCTGGCATTTTCTGAAAGCCAGACCTGTGTGCCATTGCTCTCAACTGGGCAGTCAAAAATGAGTGGCCTGAAGCCTGTAGATACTTTCAAAAGCTCAGCCATAATAATGCAAATGCTGGTCCTTCTGACCATCTCCATCACTGCAGAGCACTTCTGCCTTGCCCAGCATGTCAAATGGGTAGCAGAGGTCTGTGTACAGCAAAGACCCGAGATTTTTGGCCATGTTTAAGCCTGACTATGCTATAAACAGCATGATATTGCTCTTAAGATACCTTTTGCAGTAATACTAGAATAATTTTTTTTTTTTTTTTTTTGGTGCTAGAGCAACTAGGGTGAGCACCTGAGGCTTTACTCACTACTGTGAATTTTGTACACTGTGTGTGTATGCACAGAAAAGCCTCCAGACTGTGCCTTCTCTGGGGCAGGGACCTACCTTTCTCTATGCTTGCAAAGAATTAACTATATACGGTACGGTTACACAGACAGCAGATAATTACAGTGTGAAGGAAGGCTTTATGCCTTGGCAAAGCCTTTCTCTATCCTGCTCTGCTTGCACAGACAGAAGTCGGTGTTCTGGCTTTCGGTCCCCATGCTGTGCCCTGCTCAGCCCCGGGCAGGAGCTGCGAGCAGCCCGGCTCTCCCTCCGCGCGGCTGGACAGCAAGGTTGAGCTGTGCTTCCATGCACTGAGCAGCTCTGGTTGAAATGATGACAGGGACTACTGTTAAAAATTAAATTCTGCCTTATTTTTTGTGCAGTTCTTGTGAGTCACATTCGCGAATAGTAGCGAGAGATTTAATGATCGCATATTTTTTATCTTATTTCACTTCGGTCGATGCCAATTTTTTTCTGTTACTGTCGACTTAGAGCTCAAAGTAATTTAGTAATTGATTCTAAGCACGGCAGCTCGCCAATGGCAGCTCTCCATTCAGGGGAATATCTTTGCTAATTTTATCCATCAGAATGAGATTACCATGCTAATCTCTCCCAGCCCTAGTACCTTGGTCAGTTGGGACACACTGATGCAAATGATGTTATTAAACACAAACCCTTCACCCAAGACAGGAGAAAAATGAAAGCAGGAGAGATGAGCAAATCAGAATCTGTTACAAGGATTTCTAAGGCTGAGCTGGCATTGTCTGCCTGTGTCCTCTTCGTCACCCCCAAGCTTTCATGCATCCAGTACTCCTATTTTTGAAACAATCTATGGTTGCTTGCTTGTTGATACCTGATTTTTTCTCCTCAGAAAGATTTGGCTACCTTTACACATTCTTAGCTTGTAAGGTGTAGCGACCACGGCTGTTATAAGAGAAGCTTTTTTTCTCTGCAACAGTCTTATTTGCAGCCTGGATCTATTAGCAAGGTCTATCAGCATTTCAAATCTCTTTTCTCTTAGGTTAGAAAGGATGCGCTGCATGTGGCTGCTCTGAGTGACAGTGCTGTAATCCCCTTTATCTTAATCATGGGTGCTTTTGAGAGGACCCCTCTGTTCTTGGCCATTCAGGAGAAAAGAAGCCTTCAGTTAAGGTTTTTCATCTGCTGCTTTTTCTGCAGCAGAGCCCTGTTTTGGAGTATGTCCATCAGCTTGGTAACTCCATCTTGTAAAGGATGGAGATCTCTGGCACGAGTCCTGCAAAGCACTAAAGCATATGCTTAACTTGCAGGGGCCACGCAGAGCTCCAGCTGTAACTCCCTCCGCTCGGCATAATGGGATCTGCTGATAACTGGGCCTCATCTAGCTCTGCCTGATTTCAGATCCACTTTCAATCAATAAGAAGCCTTTTAAAATCAGGCCAAATTTAACCCTGAAAAGCAGTTTTGGCCCACCTGTAATTTAGATCAGTTCCATCAAAAGTGCAGACTGTTTGGCAGATGCTGCTGAAAAAATAGCACAGAAAGATGAGCTTCTACTTGTACAACATGTTTCACTAATTCATGGTGTTCTGTGATATATTAATAATTATTTATTGTTTTTCTTCAGGAGAGAAACCAGGACATTTCTCCAAGTCATGACTTACACAATCCAGAAACTACAAGGATCTCATTTGTTCTCCTGAAGCTCCTAAACTTTCTGCTTAGGTAATTAAAAAGCCAAATTTCAGAATTTCTCTCTTGCCCTAACATATCATCTCATTACAAGAACCACTATGAATGACAGAAAGTAATTTGTTTATTTGCATTAACATTTTTATTATAAAACCACAACAGAACCATGTATAATATGTCAATTTGTTTTCTGTCATTTGTTTTCTTTCATTCTTTTTTCTTTTCAGTTTGTTTAATTTATTTTTTTTTCTTTTGTACTCAGCTTTAAAACAAAGTCGCAAATGAAGATACGCCTTTAGAAGATCAAAAAATAGAAGATATACATAGCTGCATAAGAGATTAAATTAGTCTAAGTAAATGTACTGGATGTATTTTCTGGCTTATACTTGAACAAAAAAAGGGAAGAGATCTCAAAAGACTCAATTCAAAGGTTTAAAGTGCAAACCGTGATTGCTTCTGGAACAGTTACACTCCCAAGAGCGATTATCTGAAAGTTCAAATTCTCAAGGGCAAATTTGGAGAAGCATTTGGGGACAGTGTATGTCACCGTCTACTTTTATCAAGCCAATATTTTTGATAGACATATATATTGTGTTGGCAGTTTAGAGAGTTCACCAAACACCCCAGTTCTTGAGAAAAGCTCAAATCTGGAAATTTACTTAGAACCGCGGCTTTCGGTGCGGCAGAGCCAGAGGTCAGTGGTGCTGCGACACAGCTGCCCCGAGGGCCAAGGGCTGCTCCCCACGCTCCTCCCCGCGCTGCTGGAGCGGCATCCTGAGCATCACTGCTCAGCAAGGTCAGCGGGAAGGTGAGCGAGCAGTGCTCTGCCTCCCACTGGAACACTCCTCTTCCTCATGAGCCCCACGGAGAGAGCATTGCTTGTAGACAAACATTGACCGATGTCTGACTTCATCCTTGTTATTTATGGGTGATCACTAAATCTTTTTTGATGTTAAAGATATTCTCTCCTGGAAGTTATGGTGCTGTTTCAAATATTTGATAGTTATTTCTGAACTGAGTGCCTTAGGAGAGAAGAGACAGAACGTTTTGCAAACTGCGAGAGCACTCACTTCAGGCTATCTTCTCAGGTCATTGACCCCGTAGAACTGAAATAAATACCTGCTTTTTCAGCTAATTGATGTAGTCCTTCCTATACTTGTGAACTAGGTACACAACTTCCCTCCTACTTTAGGAAGCAATAAGCAGTGGTATAGAAAAACAGTTGGGCTATGCTTTTCTTGGTTTGCAAGATACAGTTGTTCAGTCAAAACAAGGACAAGATCCAAGGCTATCGTACAGCAAATGGGCTCAAGTATTTTCCAAACGGAAAAGAGTTAAGCTGCTTTTACCAAAGCGGTAGTGTTTGGCACAAAAGGTGTCATGCTCTCAGACGTGGTCACTCGCACGCCATGCCTGCAGCTGCATGCCTGGTGTCTTCCTCTGCTTGTTCCTTGCCAGGCGGCTCTGGAGGAAAGGGAGTTTCATGGACCATGCCAGTGAGTGGGGACTGGCACTATTTGGGCTATCACCATGAACACAGCCTGAGGGTCCACCCAGGGTTTCCCGACCTTCCCACCTCAAACAAGGTCAGCTGCTTCCTGAGAAATGGCAGAACCAGAGTCACTCCAGCCACCCTGAGGCCCCAGTGGTAGGTAGACAATGCTAGGGAAGAGAAGTTTATTCTGCCCCAGTAGAAACCAAGACATTTGGGTGATGTGTTGGAAAACAGTGACCAAAACAAGCCAGTGTGTTCACAAAGTTCGTCTGAAAGTCAGAGCAGGTCCTGGCTGCCATATGGTTTCCCACCTGGACATTGCTTGGCCATAGGAACTGGGGGTCCCTGCTGAGGGGCTCCCCCAACATTGCTGACCTCAGCCCCTTCCCTTTGCTCATGGTCTGTCCTTAAGTGCACTGTTGGGCTCTCTTTGAGGGCAAACTGGTCCTCAAAGCAGACTCTGGTGTTTTGCTGGCCTTTTTCCTCCTGTTCTCACCTCTGAGGAGCGTCACTGTACACTGGTCATGTGTCCGTGAAAATACTCTTTCCCAGCACTGAAGAAGCCCGATTTTTCTTGATAGCTGATTCTTAAAGCAAACGCAGTCAAAACACATCTCCCTGTTCTTCCCTGTAGCCAGTCCAGTCTTCACTCTTCCTCCTGTACCCTTTAATGGGCCACTCGTATTCAGCTTTAGACAAGTCTCTTGCTTACTGTGTCTAATATCTATTTGCTTGTGATGCCACATTATTGTATGTAGCAAGAAACAGGAGTTACACAAGTGCCATATAAACTGGACAGGTTAATCCCTGGCACTGCATAGCATGCCCACATACGTCTAAAGATGTCAGGGAAAGACATGAAAATAAACTGTGCCAGACTTTGTATCATCTGAAAAATTGGTCTGCAGAGGATCTTGCTGCTTCCAGTCTCATATTCATACATTACAACCTACAGAGGACTGAACCCCAAATCTGGTGGGGGCCTATTACCACCGTATCATCAGTTTGTCCATAGCAAGATGAAAGGAACAGCAGAAGGAAGGCAAGATTTTTTTCATGTGGCAATAAAAGAAGAATATGACAATTGCTGCTGTACAGAAAAAACAACAGTGCTGAAAAAGGGACATCTCTACCGGTACCTGGCGCAGAGGTTGATGGACATCTCCTGAGGGACCAGGATGCCTGTAGGTAGAGGTCTGGTGTGGGACCCAGGGGATGGGGCTCTGCCTGCTGCTTGACCGCTCCTCTCCCTCTTTGTACTCCTGTCCCCTCCCGTCGTGTCCTGGCAGATTCTCGAGGTGCGAGGTGACGCAGAGTTGCATGGGGACGGTCTCCTGGCAAAGGACTCCCGGTGTGGCGCAACTTGCAATGGAGCTCCCGTCGAGGCTTGGCTGCTGTTCTCACTGCAAGAGCTGTGACCTGTTGCCACTGCTTAATCCAACATTATTTCCCACAAAGGGCAAGTGATAAATAGGAAAAAAAACCTGCAGTAGCAGCCTCTGATTTTCTCTCTCCCACTGGGGAAGGCATGTGGAAGAGCACTCGTGTCCACGGAAATACGGCAGTCAATTTTCTACACCGTGTGAGCATAGTTGCACTTGAAGCTTACCTTGAAACTGTGTGCATTCATTGATAGCCCCATTATGAAATTCAAGAGACCTAATGCAATTGTGTCTAGGAAGATTTACTTGTTAAAAGGAAAACAACTTTCCCATAAATAATTTACTACAACAGAAAAATAATCCTCTGTGCTATCATCCTTGCATTGAAACTAATCGAAGGGAGTTATTTTTAAATTGCTTGGAAGTGTACTGCTCTCATTTCATTGTCAATAAATACGCTCCATTTCAGCACAGTGCTTTGCTAAATGCATCTGAATTTTCAAGGGGGAGAGGAATTGATCAGAATTTTTCTTAAAATGCAGAAAGAAAAAGTTCCTATAAGGAATTTGTATGCTGGAAAATTTACATCTCCTTTAATAACCTGAAAATGGGGCTTGGTTCCTGTATTGATTCAGGTCTGGCATCTGATTTACCATTGAAATTTTGCCATTGACCTCAGTGGGAACAGATTTTTAATGCTCTGTTGGAATGGATTTGTCTAAATCCTGAAAAAAGCAGCAGAATTCAACCCTAATAGGCAGTACTCAGAATTATAACAGATGTATGAAAGGCTTGCTTTGACTTCTTGAAAGAAACAATAACAATTACTAAGGGGTTTTCTTATTTCTCTCTTCTTTTCTTTTTTTTTTTTTTTTAACTTTTCACCCATTTGACCAGATCTGCCAGCAGGAGCTACAAGGACTGCGAATAACACTTGCATTTTTAAATATCCCTTTCCCTTGTATGTAAGTCCAATCAAGTAAGAGTACCTGTGCTTTCAGTTGATCTAGGCAATATTTTCTGGACAAATATTGTGTCTGTCCAGGGCAATTCTCTTTCCGATTTTCCTTCCTGCCCCACTTCCCAGTCCTTACACTGTTTCGCTGCAAGAATGTGTTTTCCCCTATGGAGGCTGCAGCTGCTTGAAAAAAGGCGAAATCAGCTGTTATAAATGCAGGTGGGAGTAGTTATGAGCTTGGGAGGCTGGCAGGGTGTTGGGCCACCCATCAACCTCCACCAAACTCTCTATGTCAAATCCCAGCTAAGCCATTCGGCAGCCCCTGTCCTGCCTCGGCATTTGAGTTGGTCGGTGGGGTTTGGGTTGAGACGAGCAGGGATTTGGTTTGTGCTTCCACTGAACAACCTTGAAGTTCAGGGGCCAGAAATATAAGATGAGTATCCATATGTGACACTAAGATGAAATCTATACACATGTGTTCTTAAAATTAAGGGCTAGAAATAATTTTTGTTTAAATAAAAGTTCTGGGTAGACAAATGACCTTTATGTACATGGACAAGTCCTCTTTATTGTTCTTCTCCCACGGTTTTTAATAAAGCTGCAAAGTGAACACTTTTGGTTTCCAAAATCTGACATTTTTCATTAGAAAATATATAAAGGCATGGAGAACTTGTGGGTGTGTATTTTGACTGAAAAGTCTCTTTTTAATGACAAGAGTTTGCTTTATTGGACAATGCTCCCAGAAAACGCTTACCATTAACCTGAAATATCTCTGAAAGACTGATTTGATTTTATTTAGCAGGTGTTTAGTTCTCAGGATTCAGCAATAAGTGCTTGTCCTAGCATAAATATTTTTGGGAGATTCATGCATATTCAGTGGCAGTAAAAGGGCACTAAACACAGATTTGTGTAAGGACTGCAGGATATTAAATGTATCAGCGTAAGAAGCATTCTTGCCTCTTATTTTTACTCTCTCCTACTCTTTATGTAAGCCTTCCAGGAGGTCTTTTATACAGTTGTGTTCTCCCTAGGCATGGTTTAACCATCATGGGATATACTTGAACTGGCATAACTGTTAAATCGAGACAGACTAATTCAGTTTTAGTCGAAGTCCCAGAAAGGCATCAGAGAAATCATGTCATCTCTTGCGCTACCTGAATGTCACTACCTCAGAGGAAGTCACCTTCAAGATGTCATCTCAGTGTCTCTTATTGTCTCGTTGTGTCACGGCTTAGATCTCCATGCTGTTAAAAACCAACCTGTTAATTTCCATGCACAATCTAATAAATGCGAAGAAGTCAGTGTGGAACAGTCTCATTCACAGCTGGCTATTTCGTGTTTCTGTAATTAGCGTAGCACACGCAATTACGGCTGTCGATACTCTTCGGCTGAACCTACCTAACAACTCACTTGCTCTGACAGAGCAAGATCCTGCTCCGTCTTCCCCCAGCTCACCTCTCCCTCTGCCCCTGCCCTACCGCCAGCTCCCCCCTTCCCTTCTAACTCCCACCTCCTGCTCGGTCGCTCCTGTGCTGGCTCAATTCAACTCACTATCTAGGCAAAAAGCTCCCCGCTTTCTTGGAGAGGTTGTTTTTCTGCTGATGTGGAGCATTGAATTGGCTCGGCACTGGGTCCTGCGAATGCCAGAAGTGGCACAAGGGGAAGGGGAGTACGTAGTCAGAATTGGGGTGAGCTGCAGCAAGGGAAGAGGTTGGACTCCCTGTTTTGGGTCAGAAAGCCACTAGATTGGGTAAAACTGTAGGTGTGATTTCCCCCTCTCTTGACAAGTAACACTGCTGTCCTCAGAAGGAGCATTCCTGGGAGCACGAGGGGGGGCAAGAGCTCTGGAGCTGATGGTGTCTGCTTTGCTTGAGCTGTGTCTCGGGGCTGACAGACCTCTGTCTAAGAAGACATGGCATCTGACTGAAGTTTTTCTGGTGTTGCGCATTGCCAGGGTCTTTCTGTTGGCGTGGCCTCCCCGGTGTGAATTCAAGCTAAAGCCTTTCTATCAGTGGGGGCCATAATTTGGGTTTCTCTATTTGCTTGTCTATTTTCATGCAATGTGTGGAAATGTAGTTACTTTTGAGCCTGTTACTGCTCGAACTTGGTTGAAATCAGCCAAGGGTCTTAGAAGTTATCACAGAAAGGATAAAGAAGGACCCAGGCAGATTTACCTAGCAACACAAGCAACATGACTGCAATGAGCTTCATTTCCTTAGGAAGACAGGCAAAAAATTACTCCTCCACAGGGCCTAATTTTGTGTGGACAGAGATACCAGAACACTAATGCATAAAAATTACAAATAACACCGAGGCTTTGCTGATGGGCGGAAGAAATTCCAGCATGCTGTTCCAGACCATTCCCCCTCAAAGTTATCCCTCCTCCTCAGCATGCATAAGGACAGCATTATTAGTATGTGCATGAGCTGTCAGGGCAAAACATCTGCTGTAAGGCAACCAGTTTGTCTTCCACAGCTGCTGCAATCTGTTTCTAAAAATGTCTTAACAACCCCATGAAGAATCAGCCCAGTGTATGGGTGATCTTCCCGTGCTGGGAAGATACTTTAATGCAAGACAGGGGTCCTAGCACTGTGCAGGACTGCAGGGTTTTCCTCTCCATAGGTACCTTTGACCTATGTTTGACCTGAAAAATACGGTCACTTGTACCAAACAAAGTTTGCTGTAGAAATTCTACAGAAATAAAAACACATTGGATGTTCTAAAAATTCATGACCTTGTAGCATTTTGAGTTATTTTTTTACTTAATCTGTGTAGGCGTGCATCTAGTGATGACAGCAGTGGCTGCTGACGGCTCCTGATGACCCCACCGCACGCCGGCAGTCGTGGATAACGCTGGCACCTTTATTCAGGCTGCACACAATAGGGTGCATTGTGCCTGCTAGTGTCAGGCAGGAGCCTCTTCCCGGCTACTGCAGAGTCCTCTGGCTCTCTTACAAGCAAATTTGATTTTTCAGAGCACCCAGGTCCAGGCATGGTTCCCAGTTTTTCAGGGCAGGCTCTCACTTCATGGACAAGCGATAGGACTGCACCACAGGCTTGCAGAAGCTGCCTGCAGGGCTGGTCCCATTACATCCATGAACCCCTCCATTCACCTGGGCCTTGCCCACCTCTAATGCCGTCTTTCACATAAAAATGGGGTTTTTTACATTTTCATTTCTTGGCAGATGCAGGCCCCTCACCGTCTCCTTTGCAGTAACATATACTGAGCTGTTCTCCAGTCGGCAGATGACACGTCTCCTACAGTAAAGAGAAAAACAAGGGAATATCTACCTTCAGGATGATAACTAGGAGCTGGGAGAACTTGCAGTGTTATTGCTGCATCAGTGCACTCCCTCTTGTCTAGGAGAATTACTCTCTGTGGCTGAGAGGTAATTTAACTCTCGGGCTCATTCACCTCTTGGCCTCCGTGTTGCTGCTCTGAATATAATGGCCATGGGCGCGGGAGGGAAGGGGCTATGGTAGGAGCGCGTGGCCATTAGGAGCAAGGATGGAGTCCCAAAGCACTTCACACTGCCAGGGTGACATCCAGAGTGACTTTTTGTCCACTACTGGCCTGCCTAAATTAGAATTGGCAGGGAAGAGGTGAAAGGACACGGATCCTGTTCCTAGTCCTCTGAGCCATCCAGTCCCCTGAAGGGTATTTTGAAATGCAAAGTGCAGTTCTTTCATCTTTGCTGTAGCAGCATTATTTAAAACACAAATGTAGCTAAACTATTCAAACACACAAGTTAAAAATATGTTTGAAGTCCCAGCATCCCACAGCCTGACTCCAGAATTACTGAAAAACATCAGCCTGGTTAAATTTTGGCGTTGTACTTAAACGGTGTACCCATGGTCTGAAAGCGCTGTGCTGCTCTGACCACTGCTGCCAGTTTCTCCATTATTCTAGCCAAGGAGTTGATAGAAAGGGTTGCTTTAAGGGTTGTTCAAAATTCAGCTTTGAATTTTTCATAAAACCCAGTGTTTGTGGCTTTATTTGAATTTTTTTTAACCTGTCTTGGAGTTTTCAAGAAACAGGGGATTCACAGTGTTATTGATGTCAGTGAGGAAGCGCTGGATGTTTCCTTGAAGCATCTCATCTAATCATGCTGCACCCTTCAAAGATGAGCTGAGCGAGCCCTGCAGGGATCTCCTGCCCGTGCTCCAGCCCTCCCCACCGTCCTTCTGCTACAGGGGAGGGTCACAAAGCTGCACATCCGAACTGTGGTGATGTGCCTGAATATACCCACAAAGAGCCCAAAGAGCGGCGTGAAATTTGTGGATGGGTCATAGATACGATGGAAGTGGACTGGATTTGGACAGTGCGCATTTAAAGTGCTAAAAACACCCTGAAAAATTACTGAGTTTGGGCACCCAGGTTTAGTAATTTTGACCTCAATCCCTCTAGTCCTCAGTTTCCATCTGTAAAATGGGAACAATGATATCATCTGGGTTTTTTTCAGATGTAGCAAAGACAAATCTATAGATATTTTTTAAAGCACTGAGGTGCTGGGATGAAAGCTATATAAAAGCACCCACAAAGAAACAAATGTCTTCAGTTCAGATTTCGGACAATATGTAGTAAATAATGCTTGGGGATTAAGATGTAAAAACCAGCAAATTTGTAGTAAGTATTTATTTTGCTCAACGAATAAGGCAAGAATCCTGTGGAGAAAACCCTGCATGATTAAGTAATAAAAAAGCCCTCTATATATAGGCTTAAGATTTCATTTACAGTTGCACAGGTAGCTTTTATCCAAAATGTAAGTGTTTGACTTTATCACCTCAGCATTCCT
>NW_009630319.1:20576-23214 GCF_000690535.1 Cariama cristata
AACTGTAGTTTTCTGAATGGAATATATACATATCCTTCGTTTAACTGCTGCTTTCGCATCGTTTATTTAAGAAAACACTGGAATTGCTTTAGATGTCTTGTGAAGTTAATTAAATAAAATTAGGGATAATTAAGTGTCATAAAACATGATATAAACCTGTTGATGTCAAGGGGAATGTTTAAAAATGATGACAATGACACGTAAATTTGACATGTGTCAGTATTTTTTCCATAAGTTTACGTACTAGATAACCAAATTTGTTTTCTTTTCCAAGCTTCCCTGTCCATATAATCCAGGTTTCTTTTATTCTGTAGCTTGATTACATTAAATCCATTGTTATTTTTTGAAGTAAAAATTATCTTCTAATCATGTGTCTCAAAATGCCTCAGTCAAACACCATTTTATAGTAACATTTTTAACGATATATATGATTGGGCTGGGTTAATTAAAATATATCATTAAGACTATATTTTTCCTATATTAAAAAATTGATTGCATTTTACGTCTTCCTTGCCTTTGTTAGAGCAGCTCCACTACAAGCTGCTGTATACCAGCCTGTTGTCTACGTCTCTGCACATTGACCTTTGTTGTAAGATCTGCTATAGACATCACAAACTCTCACATCAATTTACTACAATTGGATGTGGCATCTTCCAGCTAATTTGATTTAGGAAGAAATGCACCTGGCTCTGTTTTTCCCTATAGAATGTTGAGGGAGTTCGGAGTCCTCCCAGATGCCATCTATCTGAGTAGCCCATGTGTTTTTCAAGGTCTAAGCGGTTTGTCTTCATCTTCCAAAATGTAAGCCGTTACAATAGGAGAGTAGCTAAATTATTTAATGTAAAAATAAATTTGATTTTAGGTGCAAAATGAGTATATATGTGAACATATGTACATATGCATGTGTATGTATGTAAATGCATGTATGTGTTTTATATTATATATAAAAATATAATATATGTGTATATATATACACATATTCATATACATATGTATACATGCATATAAAATGAAAACATGTTCCAATGCCGCAACACTATTTAATATTCTGACTTTTTCCACAAGTTTACTTTTTTTGGTTTTTAACATTAAGCTGTTACAGGGACTCTTTGCAAGAGAAAAAAAAAAAACAAACATTTCAGGTCTTGTGAAACTTCCCAGGCACTGATTTAGATCACGTGGATCAAGCAGGTTATGAAGATCAATCCTGTTCCAGTGGCAGGAACACAGAAAGAAGGAAATACAGAGTTCTGTTTTCTGTTTCATCCCATAGGTCCAAAAGTAAAACTGTGATTTAAAGCATATACATGAGCCTTCTTTTCCATACAAGGATCTTGAGCAATCAAACAAGTTAAAACCCTGGATGTAGAGTTGCAAATGGCCGTGGTGATTAAAATGAGTCCGGACAGTTCGACGGAGGAGGTTGGTGCGGTCCTACCAGAGCAGGAGCTGAACTGAGCAGAGCCAGCAGCGGGTGGTCCTGCAGTACTCAGCAATACTCCAGACGTTTCCACTGGTTGATCTTTTGGCGTGGAGGGTGGGTGGGTCAGGGGACAGGGTTGTTTACTGAAATATTATTTTCACGACTAACTACTTAAGTTGATAAAATATATATAACGGTGTAAACTCAACGTGTTCTACTTTATTGCAAATGGAAAGTCTAATTAAATTAAAATGAAATTATTTGAAAAGTTCTCGTTTTGGCTCTTCAGAACTACAACGGCTGTGTTTACTTGACAACTGGCCACCAGTACTTGGAGGAACAACCCAGGGCTGGACACCAGATTCAGTGTCCTGCAGGAATCCAGCAGCTTTCCCTGATGCCAGCTGGGGCCTGATCCTTGCATGCAGACTAAAAGTTATTCTTGATGGAGTCAGTGGGTGCTGGGTTTGTGCTTTAAAGGGGAGTGGGGGAAGGGAGCAAAATATGGCGGCTTTTGGAGGGATTTGATGTCCAAGAAGTCTGGAGGTAAAATCAGCTCCTGTAAGAGGGAATTGTGAGTAGCACAACAAGACAAGTCTTAAAAGCAAAAATATCTGCTCTTAACAACTACAGTAGATATCTTTGGTGTGAAATATGGCTTTGGAAACATAAAATGAATTATTAAGGTGATTGTGCTGGCAATAATTTGCGAATCTTAAAACAAAAAAAAATAACCCGCTATATTCTATGGTTTACTTTGGCACTTGGATTGCAAATCCTAGAAATCTATGTGTAGAAGTAAAAAGAAATGATTTGTTAAGGTGTAGTTGGAGAACTGGACTATTCTGAAAGACTTGGACTGCTCTACCTGCTCTTCTTCTCTTGCCTGCAGACTCATGAGTACAGACCGTATCTCCAGACGAACCCTTTGTATTTCACAGTGTTTCCAGTTTTGATAAAACAACTAAATTATACTAAACTGATAAGATAATACTGTTTACACATTCTGAATCTACTTTGGTTATGCCTTTACAACAAAATCCTTAAATAATTTCTGGAGGTGTTTAGAGTAGTTACATTTTCAAATCATTCAGGCCCTCAGGAAGTAAAAATTAATTGTTTTGTTGTTGTTGTTGTTGTTTAAAAAACCAGCTTGCAATGAAGTAGAGCTCTGCAATACAGCCATCATTTACTTTATAAACATATTTGTTTCTT
>NW_009630320.1:0-19053 GCF_000690535.1 Cariama cristata
CTCCCCCAGTTCCTGTCATGGGGTCCATCCACTTGAGGGGTGTTGTATGAGAGCTTGGCAGTGAAGACCAAGGCAAAAAAGCTGCTGAGCACTTCAGCTTTTTCCTCATCCATCACTACCAGCTCCCCTGCCCTGCTCATGAGAGGGGGTACATTTTCTTTGACTTTCCTCTTCTGATTGACATAGTTTGTGACTAGGCTTCCTATACCGGGTGAAGAGATGTGCAACATGGAGCAGGATCTGACCAGGTGCCAGTTGAACCAGGTAATATAAAAAAGTAAGCGTAAGAGCTTCCATCTCAAGGGCCATAATCTGGAGATTGTCTCCTTAGGGTAGGTGTCCACATTGAGTCATGCAGATAATTCAGTAGCACACACAGCTTGCTTTCATGAGAAAAAATACCAGGGTGAAAGAATACTTTATATGCAAGGACCTAGTGGCTGGAATTCACTTCTGCAGTAATTTAAAGTGATTTGTGGCTGTTGTTTCAGGCAAAGTGCTGTGACAGGCTGCAGACTACTGGCTACCCTGGGTTTGCCCATCCCCTTGTGAAAGTTGTGTTACTGAAAAGGACTCAGGTTCCCAGAAGCCAGATTGCTCAAGCTGGACCTTGACCATTTTGCTTCCAGTAGTTAATGTGGATAGGGATAGTCCTGGCTTGTCCTTGCTGCAGCAGGATTGTGTCTATGCTTTATACTAAGGCTGTAGATGTGAATTAGGCAAGAAGGTGATCAGATTAGGGCAAATAGAGAAAGAAATAACCAAGGGCAGAACTAGAAGTGTCTAGGGAAATTCAAAGTGAGAAATCACTTTGTCCTTAATACCATGCAACTAGTGGCTGCTCTGTAACAGATAGGAACATGCTGCTGACACAACAGCAGCTGGCCATTTCATCAGTCAAAATTAACAGTGTCATTCAATTTACGGCCACTTGGCATCGATTACTATCTAAATACTGTACTTTTATATGCTAAGCTTGCCACCAGGGTTTGAAACATGGAGAAAATATGAAGAACTGGAAAAATGTGATGAGGATGAATGCATAAAATTTCAGAGAACTTTTAATTGCTAGAGCTGAAATAGCAGTGAAATGTCTTTTTATTGTTAAAGACTTAAAATAAAGTGTGTCACATCTCTGTCCTTAATTGTCTTGGTCTTGATATAATTATTCACTAACAGAACTAAATTTTAAATTCTTGATATAACACTCAATATATAATCTAAAATTTCTACCCTTGTCAAATCAACAGAGGCAAGAACAAGCAGTCCAACCTGGTTACTGAAAATTAAAAATGAACATCAGATGAAAGCCCCAGTCGTCTGGGAAAATTCACTCAGAACAGAGAGTCAACATAGTGCCTTTGTACACATTATGCCACACTGAAGTCCGGAAAACTTCCAGTGATATCAGTAAGAGCAAAATTTTGAATTAAAATTACCTATCCTTTCCTGAAAGCCTCCAAATTCTTAAAGTCTGATTTGATTTCTAAGACAAGCAGCAGAGTTTAAGATGCAGACTTTAAAAGAATAAGCAGTAAAAGACGTTCTTATTCAGTCTCTTTGCTTTAATGCTTTCATGAGAACTGCAAGTAATCCATTGCTAATAAAAAGATATTTTGAGTTACCATTAAGAACTCATTTTCATCTGGTGTCTGAATTCAAATGGGATACTGAAATGCTAAATGCAAATGCTGTCCACTAGCTAAAAGATTGCAGACTACTTTCACTCTGATTTTGGCTCTAGCATCTACTCCCTTAAATTTGCAGTTGGGCTTAGTTTGGTAGTAAGAGGCATTCAGGTCAGAGGGCTTACAGCATGCGCAGAGGTTAACAACTCGAGGTTGCTGAATCCAGTTCCAAATGCATGCAGATACCTCTCTGCTGTATAAAATGACTTTCACTAAAAGCTTTTCACCAAATTTATTCACTAAATCTGGGATTAACAACAACTTTAGAAGCTACATTTTCAAGAGGTAGTATCAGTTCACATGTGCAGCATAGTAGACACTTCACTGTCTACACAATCATTTTTTTTTAAAGGAGTTCTGCTCTGAGCTATCAAGCAACGTATTATTTCCACAAATCTACATGTGTGGTTCTTAGAGAAAAATTGGGCTCTGAGATCGTTCTTAGTTCTGGAGTGAAAGGATACCTCTCAAAAATCAACTTTAGTGTTAAATATCCCTTTCAACAATCTTTTAATTTGGAGATAAAACCAATTGGTCTGAAAATTATCAGTTTTCTATTATAAATGCATTACTTTAATGTTCTTTGTACTCCTGGGCTCTGGTTTTAATTTCATGTAAGAACACTACATTTTTAAATTTATATAAAAATAACATATGGTATTTTGTTGCTATGGCAATATAGATCCCTATTCTTCGTTTATGAATAATAATAAATATCTCATTGAATCAAGTTACATTTTCGTTCCACCATTTCCTGAAGCTAGTCTTTCATGAAGATTTTGTACACACTCAATTTAAACTACTTTATTGCCCTCTCTAGCAGAATTTTATGTTCTGCTTGAGTTTCTTTGTTAAAGCTCTAAGCATTGATTTTAGCTTATGCTATCCCACTTGCAAACATTAATGCATAAATACAAAATGTGTCTTTTTTTATTAGGACATTCAAGCAGTGGAACATGTTACCCAGACAGGTTGTGTGGTTTCCACCCTTGGAGTTTATCCCAGCAGATGCTGCTTGGAGCAGGCTGGACTGGAAATCGCCATTATTCTGTGATTCTTTTATCGGGGTCCATCTTATTTGCAGATTCCCAAGAGCCCAGTTTATGTCAGTTGCTGCAGCTTGAAAATGTAAAATGGGAGTACATGAAGAATTTTTCCAAAGTCTCCAGTATCTAGTTTAGAAAGGTAGCTGGTGCTGCTGAGAAAGTCTGTTCTTAAAAGGCTTCATCCACGTGCCTCATTTTACCCTAATGTTGTTATTAGCTTTAATTTTATCTTCTGTATCATTTGAGGTCACACCTTGATCTGGATGATGTTTTCCTTAGATCATTCAAGGAAATTCTTAGACCTGAAAGGCATCACATTTTTGCTTGTTCTTAGCCTGTCTTTATTTCAAACTCCAATTAACCATCAGGCATTGTAGTCTGGTAATGCCATATGATGTTATCCCTTACTTATTAAAGGAGTCAAGCTGTAGGGTTTAGACTGTCTGAAAGACTATCTAGGAGTACACTCTCACACAGAAAGACATGGTGAAATCAGCCCTTTGGCTTCTCAGAGTACGAGCTGAGCACTGCAAATTTTATCTGTGGAGGAGTGGGCGCTTCTAAATGGATCATTTAACAACAAATGTTTTCTGGTTTTATATATGCATATGATGTTTATATATGTGATGCTTAGATATATAAGATTCATATTAAAATATATATAAAATAGAAGAACATCTGTTGTTTTTCATATATATATGCTGGAGATTAAAGGTCTCTCAAGAATTTTTATGAAGGCACTGTAGTGTAATTTATTACTCTACGGTGAAACTCTCATTGCTCCTTAAATTCAATTATAATACATATAATTCACATTTCTAAATGTCCACTTCAGGTCAGTTAACTATAAAAAGAAATTTCCCTAAATTGTATTCTATTTTCCAGGATGGATATTCCAGATTAAAAAATACTAAACTTGGTGATCTTTCTTCTGTCTCACTGTGATACATACTTACATAAATATATATATACCATATTCAAAAATAATAAAAAGAAAAATACTATATGTTTGTAGGCATGTAAGTATAAATGTGTAAATATATATATATACACATGTACACACACAACCATACAGAGAGCAAACTTAAGGGCCTTTTTTGTACTATTTTCTGTATTTCCAGGATTCCAGGCAATTATTTGAGACTTTCAAATCAGAATGATTTGTTAAAGGGGAGTTTGCCTTTGTTATTCTGATCTGTCATTTCTTTTATATAACAAGCCAGCTGTTATTTGAACAGCATCATTCATTTCCTCAATGGAATGATGACACTACAATCAGCCTTCATTATCTTCCCATGCTCTTACATGAGAGCTAAGTGCAGAGGAAATACTTTGTAATTACTCTAGGCAGATTTCCCACATGTTAGAGATGCCATAGATGGGATTAATGAATATCACTTGAAAAGGTTGAAGTAGACAAAAACAAAATTAGGCTTCAGTAATCGCAACATGCAGATGGGTTGAAATGCTAGTGGGAAAAAATCCCATCAGCAATTAAACTTGCTTCTTGGAACAGCAGATGTGCATAGTCTCTTACTGAATACTGAGTACACTTGAAAGGAATTTGTAGAGGAAGAATGTTGAAATGTATACGGCTCTGCTCAAGCAGGGTTGGGACAAGTGACAGGGTTGTACTTATTTGCAGGCATTAGGACCCCCTGTCTCTGCTCAGCAGAATCCCAAACTTCTGCTAGCCAATGAGTGCTCCTTTTACCAATTCTGCTGCTTTCTGACATGAAAAGCCCTTCTGCTGTCAGAGAGCTGTTAAAGGCCTGATCCAGGACAGCAACCACATGGTACAGATTGACCCTTTGATCTCTGAAGGGCACCATTAGTTCTCCAAAGGAGACATTTCTCAAGGCCTATTTTGCATCTGGCGATAACACAAGAGAGTCTCTGCTAGCTGCTTTTCCAGATAATCCTCAAATATCTTACTGACAAGGAAAACTGTGCAGCTGAAAACCACCAACAAAACCAATTAAACCACCTAGAGGGCTTGCTATGAGTCACCAAGCAGGGAGCTGTGATCTAGAGAGGCAAATGCATCAGTGAACAATACAAGTACTAAATCAGTTGTTCCAGTTTGTAGTGCTGGGCTTTTCAAATAACTGACTCTAGGCCAAATCTGACTTACAAGGTCAAAACAAAAGATCTACAGTCACCACTACGGGATACCTCTTGGTATGACACCTGGGGGAAGTGGGAAGGGTAAATGAGCAATAAGGTAAGTTCACAGGGTTTCTACTTGTGTTGATTTTTCATTGATGGGTTTTGTTCTTATATATTTGTCGGTCAGCACGTAGAGCAACATCAGAGCATTTTGAAGTAAGTATTGTAACTCCTTAAATACTGAAAAGCGGACTCCAGTCCCTTTTGGTTGTAGCAGTCGGAATGGATTTTACTATTACAGAGAAATTGTCGTCTTCCACTTTGCGCAAAAGAAGTGCCATGATCTGACCCAATGGTTAAAAATACAACTTTTACTGTCCAAAAGCAGCTTCTTTTCTTCTGCAAGGGCAAACTTAAGTTTCCTTCTCACTCTTCTGTGCTGATAACATTGGATTTCTCTCCATCTCTGCTTGCCTGCCAGGCTGCATGGCAGATGAGTAACCCTTCACACTTCTCTCACTGGTTCCTGCTGTTCCCCAGCCACAGCTAGACCTCAGGCTGGATCCAGAATCTGGCACTGTGGACATGATAGGCAGCGACATATACAGCCATAGATATATATGCATACAGAGAGAGGTGCAGCATTATAGAATCAGCCAGTTAGACTAAATCTTACTTGTGATTTGATCCCGGTCTCTACAATAACTTCAGCTCACATCTTAGACATGAAGAGAAATCTTTTGGGATAGCTTAGTTACAGTCCAGAAGCACTGATCTGTCCACGGACGAAGCCAACTCTGTTCTTGATCGAAGTTATAATACAAAAAATACCATGCTTGCCACTAAAAGATCTGTATCTATCTATCACTATTATTTCCTCTTTGAAGGATGTGGAAAAGCATCTTGTACCCAAGCTACTATTACACTTGAAATCTTGCAAGGGACAAAATGAAACACTTTATACATACATATGTATGTATGTGTGGAGCAAAGAATTTATTGTTAGACTAATCAAAATCATAAAAATCTAATGAAAATACAGCAAAGAGTTACTCCTAGTCAATTCCAATACTATTAACACTCATAGTCCAAGGTAATATGGAAAAACCTCATCAATAATACTCTTAAAATTGTTAAAAAAGAAAACTTAGTAAAATCTACCCCTTTTTCCTGGAGCTCTGCTCACCCTTCCAGAGTCCCTGTGGGCCCTATAACCAAGAGCTCCAGTCTTCTTCAAGCAGAGGGATGTGCAGGGAGGGGAACAGGTCCATGATGAGTCCTGGGCATCCCGCAGTCTTCCGGAGGAGAGCGACATGGTGGTGGGGGTCCCTTCCTCCTTGATCTTGGGGTCCACCTGGGGCTGTTCTTACATGTTTTCTTAACAAGACCTGCTTCTACTCACTGAGCATCACCTAAAAGCCTTCTCCAGCTCCTGTGAAGGTGAAGGGCTGTTGTACATCACACAGTGACTACCTAGGCCTGTTGGACCTTTACCACGTGGTATCCCCAGAAGCTACAAAAGGTCAGGCAGTAGTCCCTTGACTATTGCTAAAACTAACTCTGACCCAAGAAGTCCTGAGTCCCTCCACTGTCAGGTCCACGCCAAGTCTGTGAGCTTGTATGACTAATGGCAAAAATCGTATTTACTGACGCATATTAGCACTATGTGATTACTGGTGATGAACAGAAGCTGTTAACCAGTGACTATTCAACATATGCATATCCATGTGGGAGTAGTGTAAAGGTTAAGTGTAAAAGCACACAGCAGCACACATTTGGATTGAGGCAGTGCATACAATAAAAACCCTACCAGTTAATGTCAGGGCTTTATGGAATTTTCCACAGGAGGAAAGAAAATAATCCAGTGTATCCTCTGTCAACTTTCTGTTTATTCATCAACTTATATTTAGGTCAGTATATACTAAATTATTATGGCCATGTCCTTTTTTGAACCCTTATTCATTTCAGAATCTCACTTTCATTTTTTGCCAGTGCTTGATGAATGAAACCACAAGATTTAGAAATACGTTGTTAGCTCTGATAATAGTATCTCCACAAGAAGCTGACCTCCACTCCCTGGAGAGGTCTCAACACCATGGCAGTTGGATTCCTGTGAGTGGAGCCCTCTGAATATCTGCTACATACACCTTGTTTTCTCTACAGCTTCACACACAGCTTCCCATCTCTGCACAAGTCTTTCAAGCATAGATAAAGAATTCATTGCAGAGATCAGCAGATGGTTTTCATTGTTATTATTCCTATTGGCACCAAAAATGCTTAAATCAATGAGCAGGCTTTGGAACAGTATTTCCTCCTCTATTTCTCATTTTGTTTTGACAGTCATTTGAGCATCTCCAGATTCCCAGATTAGACTCAGTGTGTGGTTTATCTATTTCATCAATACTCTTACAAAGGAAAGCTTAGCTTCTGCTTCAGTCAGTCCCCCTAAGTAATTTCTGAAAGCCTAGCAGTTATGATATTAAGTGTGCCTCTTACACTCTCTTGTTATCATCTCAGATTGTTGTCTGCATTTAGTGTCAGATAATAATAAAAAAAAAAATCAGAAAAGTAGTAGATTTGGGGTTATTAGCATCAGTTAGCAATCAGTATGCCTCACACTTCCTATTAGAAGACTCTTTTCAGCTGCTTGCAAGCCTTCCTTGATTTAGCTGTTTTCAACTCAAATTTTCCATGCTGAATGTCTGTTTCTGCCCAATAGATTTATTTATTTTTAAATCAGCTCATAAATGGTTTGGTAGCAGCAATGGAATGAAAAAATACATTTGTTTTGTTCATATTAAAAGATTCAGCCTTTTGGGTTTTTTAGAAGACCCATCACGTACATATGCATTTGTGTGTTTTGGCAGACATGTGCCTTTTCTCTCCCTGGAAAAAGCCGCTCAGTTTTGACCTTTGAAAAGCCACAGTTAGCTTATGTCCTACAGATATCCTCTTGCTGTAACTTTCCAGGATAAAGTCTTGCAAAATCACAGCTGTGGCAGGTCTAGCATGTGGTTGAATGAAACTATGCTTAAAATTGTAGTTGTGACTTGTTCTAATTGCGCCAAGTCCAGGTTTCAGATCTTAAGGATCTTTTCTTTCCTGTGTGCTTGGTAGGGAGTTTCTTGCTGGGCCCAAGAAACCTAGAGGAAGACTTAATTTATACATATGCCAAGGGGTTAAAATAGCATGGGGAAAGTAGGAAAGACCACAGAACAGCACAAGGGAACATGGCCTGGGGCATGGGATGAGATGTGAGGTCGTAGATGGTGGAATCTTGTATCAAAGGCTGTGGGGAAAGTGGAACTGGAAGCGGGGAGAGGAATAGTGTGTTTGCCAGGGCAAGAAATTGAGGGTGAAAGTGGAGGAGGAAATATGGAAGAAGGAAATTAAAGTCTACTGTGTAAATGTGAAAAAAAAAGGAACTGCAAGCAGATTGGGCATCTGTATGAGAAGACTCAAGTTAGGAATCGGTGAGCCAAAGAACAAAATGTAATGAGGCGTGCAGATACGACCTGACACTGAGGGAGGGTTGAGGGGCAGGTAAAAGGGCTGTGGGTGTAGAACATCCATGAATCCTCATCGTAGGATGGGGATGAAAAAAAAATTAGCAAAAAGTCTGAGCACTCAAGATTCAGTACTGCTAAGAGGAAAGTAGTCAAAAAGTTACAGTATGGCTGTGGGCTCAAGAGGCGGTCCTGGCTGTTTAAATGGAGAGAGAAGAGTTGTTCAGACAAGGAGGCTTTCACTTATTAAAAATTGGAGAAATGGACTGACTGCATGGGACTATGACGAAGCTACAGTGACAGAGTAGGGAAGGAACTGCAATGAGGACACTCTGTTGCAACAGGTCAGATAAAATCAAGTTTGAAGGGAATGGGTAGAACAGCCTGTATGCAAGTAGAAAAATCCTACCAGAGCTTGAATTTGACACAAGGGTCAATCTCAACTGCACAATCCATAGGCAGGTATATGTTTCATATCTGAATCAATATAACTGTGCAAGCACAAATCTCTCTCTGGGCAGATTTACCCTGTTTCATTTTCACTTGTCATCAGAAGGACTTAGACCAGGAAAAGTACCACACTAACAGAATCATAATTCAGTTTCCCAGTGCCTTTGCTAGTTAGGATATTTCTATTTAGCGTTGCACAGTGCTCCATGTAATCCATGTTTCTTGAGTTCCACTTCTTTTCTTTTCTGTTGTCAAACCTATGTGAATAACTGCAGTTGCTAAGTGCTTGTTACCTGAAATGACAGAGCTGGTAAAGTTCTGATTGTTACAGTTTACTTTCTTAAAAACCTAGAGACTTCTGCACAAAAAACACACCCTGCACACAAATACATTAAAAGAACATGATTTTCAAGATTGAAAAATCACTGTGCTTGAAAACCTTGTTAAGTACCAGAGCAAAGCCTGCTCATGCTGAAGTAGGCAAACAATCTGCTTTCATCTTATATGTCTTTTCTGAAGTGGCTGAGAGATTTTTGCTGAAACATGCCAATATAAATTTGGTCGGTGGAAGACTGGAGTCTCAGCCTAGCTAGAAACATGAGCATGGGACAAGCAATAATAATGTATGTTACCAAGTTTCCCATAACAAAAAATGTTTTGCTGATTAATTATTATCTCTTTGCACCTCTAGTTCAGTGGTTGATCAGATCTGGCATTTAAATAGTGCTATCATTTTTAAATTAAAAGACTGGGGAGGAATAAACTAGTGAGGCATTTGCTTTTCTATCTCCCTGTTCTCCTTCTACTGTGCGCTTCACAAGCACAACGTTTTGTACAAGCTCAGTAAACCAGTTGTGATCCAAACTGTGATAATTTGGTTTTGAATAAGGCATGTGGTTGTTTAGGTTTTTGGTTTTTTTTGGAAGAATAATGAAAAGTAGTTGGCAAGATGACAGCAAACGTAAAACCCAGATTGAAGCTGTCAGCATGGATGCAGCAGTGCAGCTGCTTCCTGCCTTTGAGAAAGGTCAGGAGAATATGCAGACAGCTCACACAGCACGTAGATGTTGCTGAGGATTACGGGCTGCTTAGGCAGGAGTGTAAGTACAACACGAAAGCAAACAGAACATGCAAGCGCAACATTCATAGAGAAACACATTTTACCCATGACAAGCGATGTCAGCCGTAACAGACAACGTCTGCGGGTCGGACAGGCGGTCACACCTCACTTCTGAAAAGTGAAAGGTGCTGGCTCACCTCTGCGGATGCCCCACAGGGAAGCAGAGGCTAAAGCCCACTGAAATCAATCAAAGCTCATTTACTTCAACGTGCTTTGAATTGAGTCTTAAGGCAACATGTCCTTCTGGGTCTTCTCTTGTGCAAGACTGCATTACCCAGCAGTCTGGGCTGTGAAGTCCTTGAGGGGGATTGCTTATTTGACATGTCTTTGTACAGCACCATGTTTATTTCAGGTCCTCCTTCATCCCTAATTTATCATAATTTTAAGCAATTAGGAATAATAATTAGGAATACAGCTCCCCTGCAGTTTCTCACAGAGACATCCTAAAAGAGATTTAGCCCATTTAAGATCTGAGTCACCTTTCTTACTGTCTGTATTTCTCCCAGGCTATAACAGAAAGTGAGGACAACCTGGCTCCTCATTTTGGTGCCTTGGTTGGGTCTCTGGAGTCCGGTGGAACAGGGGACTTGAGAAAGTTTAATGAGTCCACGCATATCTCATACTGAAGCTTAAGAGATTAAGGCAGCAATGAAATTCTCTAGTTATGATCTGGATTAAATAGCTCAAGAAAGAGGAGTGGTGATTTGAAAGCTCATTGACTGCTAAGGGAAGGGATGGATGAAATTACAGTTCCTGAGTGCTTTCTGTCCTTTGACAGCCACAGACAAAGTATGAAATGATCCCCTTGGGATATATAATCCTTTTTCATATTAATGAAGGTTTGCCCTCTATAAAGATCTTTTTATTTTATCATTTCAGCAAGCATTGCATTATTTTATTGTTCTCTGCTGCTGATTTGGCAAACTTACCCTGTTAGCCCTCTGGATATATTAGCAATCCTTCTTCTTGTGAGAAAATTGCTGAGAAGAAAGATCTCCTTTTAACTCCTGCTGTACCAATCAAAATGTATATTTCTTCTTGTCATTCATGTTAACTTCCTGTAGGTTTTGAGTGACTACATTTTACAGCCTGGATCAAAGTCATTAGCTCACTTCATGGAGGTAACCAAAAGTCATCCAGTGATACAAGAACTCATCCAGTGATACAAGAGCACATCCAGTGGTACTGTGAAAAGGATAACCAGAGCTTTTACAAGGCCAGTATTCCACTCAGATCTAATACAGTTTTAATTTGATTCCTATTGATTTTATTTTTTATTTTTTAACAATATTTTCTGGGTTTAAATTCCATTCCTGGACAGGTAAGATTGATTTGTCTGTTTATGAGTATATGCAGACTGATAGTTTCTCCTCTGTTCCACAATATTTTATTTATTTTCTTTCCTTTTTATTATTAATCTCCTTCCTTTCTTTTTAATTTCAAATGACTACATTTTTATATTGCCAGGCTGAGCTCTCTCAAATAGTTACTACCTTCTTATACTTTTTTTCTCAGGTACTTATTGAACACAGCCAAATGGCAATATATTTAAATTCATTATGTTAAATTCCTTTATTCACCTCCCATTTACTCATTTAGTAGAAATTGAAAGTGCTAAACCAGTAGCACCACTTACAGCCTAGTAGTCAAAGCAAAGCTATCCATACAGCAGTTATTTCTGTAAACACGAGCATCTTATTCAAAAAAGGAACCAGCGTGCTGGTCCGGTACCCTCCTCTGCCTCTGCTCCTCAGCAAAGGAGTGCTGATGAGAGGTCTGCAGGGCTCAGCATATGGAGAGATCAGCAAGGAGGAGGAGTGGGTTGTAGGAAAGCCAGGGCAGAGAAACTCATCAAAAAGCAGGGAAGGCAAAAGAAGAGGAGAGAAATAACCAAGAGATAAGTAGAGAAGAACAAAGTCAGAAAGGAGAAAATGAAGGAGAATGATAAACAGGTATGGGAAGAAGGGAAGATAAGGTGACTGATGTAAGCACCGAGGAGAAAAATAATCAACATATTCACCACAATACCTCTTACTTATTGAATCCTAAGGAGCACTCTCTGTGATATGAACATCCCAGAGCCTACATGAATTGTAAAGGGAGTAAGATAGGACATCAATCAAAACTGCAACACCAGAGTTTCTGAGGCCATGATTTTATGATACAGGAAAGCCTGACTTCATGTTCCCAGTACCAGCTGAAACAGTTGCAGCTGCAAGGAGCAAAGTGCTGATCCCATGTAAGCTTGCTCTGTTGGTTCAAATTAGCACAGAACTTTTGGTATGTTAACTTTGTACTAATAACAGGCTTTACCATGTATCATCTGTCCTCCCACAGCTAACATAAAGCCAGCATAACAGCATAAATCTAACATAAAGTTTGTGTTGCGTGCTCTGGCTAATTCAGCAGAAATGTGTTTGTGTGTTCGTAATCAAATTTATAGTGCTGGTCCAGGAGGGCCTAGATTTGGTAGTAAATGGTCTTAATACATCACAAATGTTCTCTGAGCAGAAAGGAACATACCATATACCCAAAATTAAGTATTTACTGTTCAAATTAATATTTTAGCAGTCAAAGTTATTAACCCTGTTATAAAAATATATACCCATTGTTCAAATTAATACAGAGATGTCTCATCAGTAATAGTGTTAAAATTGTTTGAGTCTGCTTGGTGTTATTTCACATGTTTTACCAGCAAGATCTGCCTGCTTCTCCTCAGTTCCCAGATGAAGTGTGAAAGCTGCACAGCATCCTCCACTTGCCCCACCTGACTCAAAGGGCTGTTGCTTGTCCCATGATGACTACCTAGGTTTGTCAGCCCTTTGCCACATGCAGTATTCCCAGAGAAGTTACAACAGGACAGGCGTTAGTCAGTTGACCACTACACTATTATTAAAGCAAACTAAGGTCAGTTCAGGCCAAGGCAAGGCCAAAAAATCCTTAGACTCTGAGCTGTCAGGTCAGTATAAAGCCTGCAGGCTTTTACTAATAACGGCAAAAATCATGTTTACTGAGGTACAATATACATGTGTTCTATGTTGATTTGAAACCCTTTATAAAACTGTATGACACTCTGTAAATCTGCTTTATGTTACCAGTATTTGAAAACATGATCAATAGCAGCTTTCTTTTGCGTTTCAGCTTACAAATCAGCTGTGCTGTGTACTTGTGAACTGAGCTATCTAGGTTCCAATGACTAATGTTTAAAAGGATGGAGGTCTGAACTTATATGCTTCTATATGAGGAAATATCCCTGATGTACCTTCTCTTCTCTGCAAAGCAGTTAGTTTAGCCTACTCTGCAGAAATGACAAAAGGCATTAGTTCCATCTCAATTATTGCAGTTGGATTCTGTTAGGATCTAAATTTATTTCACGGCAGCATGTATTTATGTGTTGTTAACACCTGATTGCTGAAAGTACCAGGCTTAGGAAAGCATCACTGGCAATTTCAGTGAGTCCCTTAAACAATGGCTTCTAGTCTCTACAGAAAAATAGCGGATGGGCAAACAAAACCTCATGAGAGAAGTGCTGACAACATCTGCTGTGCTTACCTTTATCTAGCTGCAAATTTTGGCTACAAACTCCCCACACCCCTTCCTTCCCCCTCCTTTTTTTGCAGGTCTGCCAAGCATGAATAAAGAGCTCATTTCAGATCTCAGCAGATGGCATTCCTCATTGTTATTCCTATTGATACCCAGGGATGTCTGAGTCCATGGGCATGAGAATATTATTGCCCACTGCTGTTGTAGTTCCACTTTGACTTTAATTTCTAAGTGTCCGTACTGCCAACATAATTTGTGATGCCTCTTAATGCCGAGTATTAAGAGGCATTAAGTATTGCTTTTGACAGTTTCGGAGTTGTAATATGTATCTATATATTAACAGAATGCTCATGCTGCATTCCAAGTCTGTCAGTAGAAAGCAAAGCATCCAGAGGATCCTTATAACTTAGTGAAGAAGACTGAATCACAAGAGACAACATACTCACCTCTATGTATATGGACAAAATTGCTATTAGAGCCCTGTCTCCTTCAGTGCCCATGCTGGAAGGTGATCATGTTACTGCTAGAAGAAGGTTTTTGCAAAACATGCTGTTTTCTCCATTTCAAAGACAGACAAACTGGTCGTGGTTTTTTTTTTTTTCCTATGTGACTTGCCCAAGATAATTTAAACAAATCTGAAAGCAAAGTACATAATTTAGTTTCCTCTGACTTAATCTTTTTCTTCTACTAGCCTTGAAAAAGCAGATTTTATTTTGGAATTTCCTAATTTATAAGCGGCTTGATTTTGCACTCTTCTTCACTGCAGTTGTAATATTTCTATCCAAGATATCCCAATAGAAAAATGCCTTTCTATTCCTGGATAGAAATAAGCCTGGGTATGCCAGGATGCTGCAAAGATTTTATAGACACTCAGAACAAGTATTAAAAGTAATTGCTACTTCTGAAAAGTGGTGCTGTTATTTCAAATGAATCTTTGGAAAGGGTCTTCAAAACCAGAGAGAGACCACAAAACCTCTCCCTTTTTGCCAGAACGCTTTGCTGCCTTTCTGTCTAGGCTTCAGATGATATTAAAGAGTGCCAAGTCTATCTTAGCATTAGATAAATAAAAGACTTGCTCACTGGCTCGAGGGAGCAGCACATATCTTCAGCAGGTTTCAGATTATGTGTCAGTGTCTGTAAGTACATCTCTGTATGTGTGCTAAATGTTATTGGAGATCTAGAACAGGATTCAGTTGTGTAGAAAAGTATCCAGTACCATATGCAATACTCCTAAGAGCATCCATGCTTTCAACTATGTTTCTCTGATTAAGTTCTTTGTAAAATAGAGACAATAACAGTTGTGAAAATCAATCTGCCAATATTTTTGAAGATAAGTAAGTCGCATTCCAGGGAGAAAAATAATCCTTTTGTCTTTTCAGCAGCATATGATGCACGGGAAGTGACAGGGACACATGTTAATCAGGAAGAACAGAAATTACTGAATAGATGTGTTGACCACTTGATGCACTGCATGAGGAATAGCATGTTTTTTAAAAATAGTAAGAAATTCAGTACTGCATCATAATGCATACATTGCAGTGGTGGCACAAAAAGTGATGTTGCAGTAAATAGCATAAAATCTTCATCCTGCATTTTGTCTCTATTGCAGTCTTAATATTCTTTCACTTAAATTTGTGGGTTTTATGTTTAGAAGTAGGCTTTACAACTGTGCATTTAAGGCTTCGTAAGCAATGCAATAGGCCTAAACTTTGAATGTTTGGCCACAGGCACATTTTGCCTCTAAGATGCAACAGCAAATGAAATGTATTTCGGACCTGGTTTGCTTATTATATTTTTGCTGTTAATGAAACTTTAAATTCACTTTACTCTCTGAGGAACAGCTGTTGTGATAGGGAAAGGACAATTAGAAAAAAATGGTGATGACATCTTAGATACCTTGCCAAAGAAAGTTTTGTCACTGAGTTTAGTTGTGTTAGGATTGCACACATGGAATGTTAACTATAATAAAAGTAACAGAGTCTGGGTACACTGTTTTACTTCATTAAAGTGGCAAAAATTGAATTTTCCCTACCTCTTCAAATTTTCAGCTTATTTAGAAATAATTTTCCAGCAGGTATTGATTGCTGAACTCCCTAATAATTTTCCTGTCAGCAGATTTCTATTTACATTTTTGTATTCAATGAAAAAAGGGAGTCCTAAGAGTCAGGAATGAAAGTGCTAGATTGCCTGCACTAATTATACATCGAGAAAGTAGCAAAGGAAGAGGAGATAATAATTCCTGGGATTCTTTCCTTTATGAAATGAAATATCACAAGACATTCATGCAAATGAACTTCAATACTCCTCTATTACAATTTTTTTATTGAGAACATGATATCTTCTTGTTTTTAAAGGTGATGTTTTTAATAATTTAAGAACCATGGTGATATTAAATGTATATATTTGGTAATCAGTTTCCTTTTGTGCCTTCATTCAGATGTTACACAGTGTTGTATTGAGCCATATGCATTTGTGAAAGGGAATTTGGTTATCACATACAGTCTACATAATGTGACATTGCTGACCGAGTCAAATGCAATAGCAATGGCGGTCTTCAGGACCTGACCTTGCAATCCATTATTCAAGATCCAAATGACTGCCCATGCAGCTAAAACATCTAATTCCTAGAGTTCATTTCTACTTCTAATGTTATATTTTTAGGAATAAACTAAAAAGCTAAGAGCTCAGATCTTTATGTCAGGTCTTCACTTATTGAAGAAGCAACAACTATTCCCTCCTTTCATCCAAATCATCCTGACAGGTAAGTGAAGAATTATTTTCAAATCTTTGCATTTGGAAATGACAGCTACATTTCAACACCGTTATGTTCCTTCAAGCTGTGTTTCTCTGCCTACCCAAAACTTTGTTCTAGGTTCTGTCACATTTTCAGCAGTTCAGAGTGCTCATTTTAAAAGATGCCAGTCTGGGCACAGGCAGTTGTAATTCATGATACTGGATAGGGTGAAGGCAAGAAAATTTTGTGTTAACACTTTTTTCAATTCAAAATTGGAATAGACAAAAACAAGTCAAGTCTTAGCAAACCAAGACCAGACCGAAATATCTCACTGTAACATATGTATTTATGCATACATATGTATGTATGCATGTATGTTTTGTACGCATTTCATGCAGAATGTGATTGCTAGTCTGAAGACTATGTTACTTTTAAAAACTTCTGAAGGTGTTTAATTTACATACTTGGAAGTGTTTTGGTATTTATACCCAGTATTTGCATTGTGTGCAACAGAGCTCCCTACAGACTTCGAATTACTGGGTGTTAAATGGAACAGTATTTTAGTCCCTCCTGCATGCAGAGAGTCATTTGTGGGCAAGGAATTAAAAGCCTGGATTCTAATATAACAGCTGGCAAATCAACATTGTGTTTCATTCATTCAATTAAACTACACAGTACGATTTTGGATCTGGTCCAAGTCCTATGCTGGAAGATTATGAATCCTTCACTGAGAGTTTGATATAGTCCTCAGTGACTTGCAGCTATCAAAAGAACTGCAGCTACCACAGCCCTGGAAGATTTATGACCTTCACTCTAAACTTGACTACAGCTGTTAAGTCCAGAGTTTTAGAGGACTGAGTCTCTGACACTCATTGAGTAGATAGGCTGTATTTGTCAAGTTGACTAATCTCATATAGGATTGGTGTGAATCATTCTTCAAAGTACTGTTAGAAAGATGCTGGGCGTCAGATGTGAAACAGGTCTGTCATCACTGGGGATAACTGCTCCAGTGACAAGCACATAGAAGCAAATTGCTTAGAAATACAATAACAACTTAAAATATTGGCAGGTACGAGAACAACAAAATTTGTTTTTTCTTTCCTTAGACAAGCTAAAATCGTACATATCAGCATGTTATGGCAAGTCTCTCTCCTTCACTTATGGGTCAATAAACGAATTTATGTTAAGTGATCATGTCTCTTCCTGTTCTAGTTGGTCTTTCTGACTTTGTCCAAGGTCACCTTCCCTGTATGGACTCTGTATTAGTTGCTTCAAGGAGTTACTTTCCATACATTCACATAAAAAAAACCCCACCACAAAACCTCTAGCATCACTGTTGTGCAACATTTTTTCTATATGTTGCTTTTATTTTTTATATTACTTGTTTCATTTCTCTTTGCGCTGCATTGAGACAATTCAAATGCAGGAGTCTAAACTGACTGTGTGCATATGCAGTTCTCTTTTTCCAACATGTTTTTAAAGGCTTATCAAGATAAGATCTAGAAATTGTATTGCAAAATAATCTCAGATAGTTTTTTTTCAAAGCCCTGACAGGATGCAAATATAAACTCTTCTCTAAAAAAAACCTGTTTTCTGTCACTTAACTTTAAATAACTTTATGGATCCCTTCCATGCTTCATTATCTATTCCCTGTTATTACATACATTATGTAAACCTGTTGTTTTTCAATTACAGATGAACTCTTTCTTTACATACTGGAGAGTTAGAAAAGACAGATGCTTTCAATGTTAATACTACTGCAAACATTTTTGTTTACTGGGATAAAAAAATCAAACATACAATCAAACATAAGTTAGTAAAAGCACAGCCAGAAAACACATACAGAATTCATTAGTCTGTGCTATACAGAAGTTCAGCTTTGGGCCATGACCACATTTAAAAGGCACTGTCAGAAACTTTCATTAATGTATGCTTTTTAACTCTATTATATATTGTCAGACTACACATAGACATTGTGGTTTCCACAAGAGTACAGAAGGACAAATAAGGATGTTACCATTCCTATCAGCTAAACTTCTTAGTGCACTCACAGATTACATCCTCTACTCTTTTAGTTTCATAAACTTGTTTTTCACACATTATTCCTCATGGAGAAAGAAGATGCTGCCAGGATGTGGATGGAATATGATGAGAGTTTTCCTTCCAACAATAAGCAAAAAAGTTACATTCTTTCATGATTTTGCATGGTAGTGTACTGGCTATCTGCAAAAAGTATGACTTTGGTACCCTCTGTTTTATCTACACTTCTACATACTTCTACAGAACCTGTAAGCAGAGACAGATTTAACAAGAAAAAAGTTGCCAGTGATTTTTAAAATACAGTAAGAAATATGTTAGTTTAAAAGTATTGATTAAGACATTTATTTTAATGAGAGGAGAAAGTTGTCAGACCCGCCTAACTTAGCTTTGGTTTATCTGTTTATGTGTATTGTACAGTGCAAGTTTAGGGCAGCTTTGCACAATAATCTCCAAACGCCTTCAATTTTCAGAACAATAAGGAGCTGAACTTCTTTAAGCAAATTTGATTGTGTAGTAAACTCCAGAGTTAAAGTAGGTTTGCTTTGTTATTATCCCTTCAATACATGTAAGTTCTTGCAGTGGCTGCTTGATATGTATAGGAAGCCTGGCTTCCTTTCAGAGTAATGTGTATTGGTGTGAGTCACTGGAAATATTAAGGCAAAAATTTGGGAATAGAGAGAAAGACCCCTCATGGGAATTTTATTCTTGACTTAATGAAAAGTGAACCAATACTTCCCACAGACAGAGAGACGTTACCTTCACTGCAGATACAGGACAACAGGACAAGGCATAGGACAGCAAACACCTCTCCTGCTGA
>NW_009630320.1:19084-24709 GCF_000690535.1 Cariama cristata
CCCCAAGAAAAAGAACTAAGGAAGAGAAGTGCCTCTAATTATAACTTCCTTTATTGACTGTGGTTTTCAACAAGGATTAACACGTCCAAACACCTGTGAAGGGAAGCAAGTGGAGGAAGGCTGGTAAAAGCACATGGCAAAATACGAAAGCACGTAGCAAAATGGCAACACCTTCCCTTTTGGTGATCAGAAAGCAGTGAAGAAGACAGGAATGACAGAAAACCCTGTGCTTGTTCTCTGTCTGTTCCTGGTGTTCAGTACCATCATCTTTTCCACTCTTCTCCCCTTAGGGTGACCTATATGAGCTGTATAGAGCGAGCCTGTATAGCCTTGGCAGGAGGAATAGCTATTTGACACCTGAATGAAGGAGAGCCACATGGAAAATAGGAAGCCAGGTTAGTGAGGTCTAGGACTTGAGAAGCTGGGACTGTGGTTCCTCTACCATAGGAAAGTGCATCCTTTTCTAGTTTGTTAATTCCTGCAGGAATCCTCATTTAGTACTGGAATAATTTTAGGTAAATAAGAAAGAAACCACATGATATCTTCCCCCATATCCTTTACACATTTGATATTGTAATCCTAACACTTCATCTCAGAGTGAAGTGTGCTCACAACAGACAACAGCTGAACTGAAAGCTGATGTCTGGAACCTAATAAGTCACTGTTACTGCAGAAATTTGGGAATATTTGTCTTCCTCTGTGTAAAAAGATATTATCTCAACTGCGTACAAGGGAATTCAAACATGCTAGCTAGATTCAGCTTAAAATGCCATTGTGTGAGAATCTGCCTGCTTAGCTTTGGCACATAACTTACAGTGAAATTTTAGGTGCTTAATGAAGTAAGTGACCATGTTCCCTCTACAGTCTATCAATGAAGTCACATGAGAAATCCTGTCACATGTAATCAACAGTCCAGGTGTCTAAACTTGGGCTAAAAAGGTCACTACTGGGGCTTTCAAAGACACCTCCTGTTCCCTGTTGCCAAAGTATAGAACTTACTCTGGAAGCACTGTTCCTAAAATTTAGAAACACATGAGGCATGAGATCTGTCTGCCTGATGCAGGCATGTCACCCATTTTACATAGACCAGAGCTAAACAAGGAGCTTCCCTCCTCTGTCCTCCAGTTCCCCTCATCCGGTCACAAGTGATGATCCCCAGGGCTCGGTTTTGAGGTCTGTTCTGTTTAATACCCGTATCAATGATCTGGACGAGGGGACTGAGTGCACCCTCAGTTTGCAGACAACACCAGGTTGGGTAGGAGTGTTGATCTGCTTGAGGGTCGGAAGAGTCTACAGAGGGATCTGGACAGGCTGGATCGATGGGCTGAGGCCAACTGTATGAAATTCAACAAGGCCAAGTGCCAGGTCCTGCACTTCGGTCACAACAGCCCCATGCAACACTGCAGGCTTGGGGACGAGTGGCTGGAAAGCTGCCCGGTGGAAAAAGACCTGGGGGTGTTGGTCGACAGCCGGCTGAACATGAGACGGCAGTGTGCCCAGGTGGCCAAGAAGGCCAACAGCATCCTGGCCTGTATCAGAAACAGTGTGGCCAGCAGGACTAGGGAAGTGATCATCCCTTTGTACTCGGTGCTGGTGAGGCCGCACCTTGAATACTGTGGCCAGTTTTGGGCCCCTCACTACAAGAAAGACACTGAGGTGCTGGAGCGTGTCCAGAGAAGAGCAACGAAGGTGGTGAAGTGTCTGGAGCACAAGTCTGATGGGGAGTGGCTGAGGGAGCTGGGGTTGTTTAGTCTGGAGAAAAGGAGACTGAAGGGAGACCTGATCGCTCTCTACAATGACCTGAAAGGAGGCTGTAGCCAGGTGGGGTCGGTCTCTCAGTAATCAGTGATAGGACAAGAGGAAATGGCCTCAAGTTGTGCCAGGGGAGGTTCAGATTGGATATTAGGAAGAATTTCTTCACCGAAAGTGTTGTGAAGGATTGGAAGAGGCTGTCCAGGGAAGAAGTAGACTTACTATCCCTGGAGGCATTTAAAAGATATGTAGACATGGTGCTTAGGGACAGGGTTTAGTAGTTGGACTTGATGATCTTAAAGGTCCTTTCCAGTCTAAACAATTCTATGCTTCTATTCTATGATCCTTCCAGCATCCCTCATCCTTTATCTCTGCATCCAGTCTCTGCCCTGCTGTCTTCTGCTTTCTTGAGTTGCTTACTCTGTTTCTCATCAGCATCATCTCCCTGCTAACCCTCTCTTTGCTCTGCTTCTGCTGATCCCCACTTATGCTGATGTCAAACTAGAGACAAGTGCTAAAGGTGTTCTCATCTTCACCACTTTATATTATGTTTGTGCAGAGCTACCAGCAGACAGTTTTCTTCATGTATCTTCAGAGGCCTGAAGACCATCAATCTCCAATTAATGATATTCCCTGATGGAAGCACCAACAAATGTAACTTGGTACTTTCTGGAGACAACATGCAGAAAAGTTAATGGTTGCTTTTTTGTTTTGATGGTATCCTGCCCTTTTCTTAGAAGGAAGAGAATATTTTAGGACTGGTTATACCTATCCATGTAGTACCTGGCATAAACTTGTAACTGCAGGCTGTAGCCTAGTGCCTCTCACATAGCACTGAGCTGCAGGCAGGCAGTCCAAGCACCCAGTGGAACAAAGGCTGTAATTAATACTTGTTACCTGGTTATGGACAGTCCAGCCCTAGTGGAAAACATAGATATGTGAGATTGGGTTCAGAAAATCAGATCTTCTAGGTTTGATTCATGTTTATATACCACAAAACATTTCCCACTGCTACATGAATGTGAAGGAGCAGGAAGGCAATCTGCTGGGGCAGTTTCCTGGTATGGAGGAGACTTTCAGACCTGGTTGATCCCAGTGTATAGCCCATACTGAAAATATTTCTTTGCTTACCTATTATTTCCAGTATTTTATCTACGGCTGGGAATCAGAGAGTAATTGACTATATTTCGGTTGTATCCTCCACCAGCCCAGGAAAGAACCAGTTCCACACTCATCTCCTTCAATTCCAGCACTAGGCAACAATTTATTATTTAGAGCATAAAATGCAGGAATTTCATAAAATCCAATCCATTATTTTTCCATAAGACCTGCAGCCCTATGAGGCTTCTGCAAAGCCCAGCGAAGAAAGCTTTTCATGACCTCTTCCAAAGTCATACAGCAAACCCCTAACTATTTTCTGCCAGTTTTTGAGAACATGACACTAGGTATGGTTAAAAATGAACATTATAATTAATAACTTTGCATGAGAAGTATTCCCATTTAACCTATACCTAGACAGGAATGAAATGGAGAGACATAAAAATAAGTGCAATATCATATGAGAGAAATATCCCTGCCAATGTTAAAAATGCAAAAAATAGTTCAAGATCTAATAAAAATAAAATATTAATTATAAATCAAATATGTTATTAAATGAAGAACAATGGAGTAGAATCTCTAAAACCTCTCTGATAGTAAGTCAGAAACAGATTGAAAACCAGTGACCTGCCTTAGAGACCAAATGAGATCAGCCATAGTTAAAATAGAACTTGCGTAATAGTGAGGTGACAGAAACCTGTGAATTAATTCCTCTCTGAACTTTCAAAATCTCCTAAATGATTAATGGCATTTGAACAATTCATGTATGACATCATGGTTTTAGAATATACACTCTTTTAAGGGATTTTTCTGGAATTTTTTGCAGTAGAAAAAAATTATTTTAATGGAAAAAAAGCATTTTAGCCCACAACAACAACCCCCATACTAAAAAGGAGGTCTTCTGTTCCTGTAAACCAGTGGGCTTTCAGTATTTTACGCATTCTATGTCTTCTAGTACTCTTGTCTATGTAGGTATTTTCTTGCAAATCTGTTGTATAATCTCCTGTCTATTGAGGAAGAAGGGGAGGAAAAAAAAGAATATCAGAGACAGCAGGAGATACATAAGGGTACAGTACTGGGAAAATGAAAGGTAAGTGAATAGATGAACAGAGAAACATCAGGCAGGGAAACATGGGGGGAAAGTAAAGAAAACAGCAGGGGACTGAGCTTTGAAGAAAGGAAGTGCCAGAAAAAGAAATGAGAAAAGGCACAATGGAAGAGGAAGTGGAAAGATTTAGCTTGGTTGAAGCAGTGCAAAACTGTCAAAAAGATGTGCATTTTCTTATTAAGCAGAGTCTTCAAGGGACACAGAGCCTACTAAGTGGCTCTCTGTCCCTTGTTTTGCAGGTACACCTGTGAGAAGGAAGGAGAAAGCAGGACAGAAGAAAGAAGAGAGCAGGACAGAACTTATGTTCCTTTCCTGACTTTTGGAAAATTAAAATAATTTATACATTGATACATTAAAGTAGTGCTGTCTTCATACAGTGATCATGGCTCTTCTAGCTGCCTACACAGTGTTTTCTCTGCAGAAGGCTCAGTCACCAAAAAAACACGCTGAATGTCACAGTACCTATTGTATCAACTATGAAAAGTGGATATAGCAGCTCAAATTCTTTGATACTGTAACTCCAGGGGAGAGAAAGTAAGTTGTAACATCTGTAAGCTTTAGCAGATTTGAGGTACCCAATCTCTTTGATTCAGCTTAAATATTATGTGGCTATGCAAATTCTAGTTTTCTAGTTTCCAGACAATTTTGCTTCTGTTAGCTGTCTGAGTTAGGTATTCGTCATATATTCAATGTCTTCTGTATAACAATATGTGTTATGGCTCCAAATGGACCATGCTAACGCATGAGAGCTCTCAGGTGTAAGAATTTGCATGGCTTCTTATTTTGGCTGTACAAGGTACCGAGCTCAGGGATGTTTTCTGAGTTCATCATAGCTGTGATCTTACAATTTCATTTTTGTGCGCACAGCTCATGATAATTGTTACACTCCCAACAACAAACTTATATCTAGATTAATTCAAAAAATATATCAATTGTCATAAAAATAATTTTCAAAGTCATGCTAATGTTTTGTTGATACTAAATAAAGAAGGAATGATTACTCACACACAAAACAATGATGTAGCAGTAACAATTTTTGGTAGGATTAACCATCACTGGACAGGTAAAAAGAAAATGTTTTGAAAACCACAAAAGTAAAGCCATATACATGAAAAACTGTCATTTGTCAAGGATGATCTTTTAATTAAATTAGAGGTGGCTGAATTTCCAAATGATGTGTGAGTAGCAGGAAGAATAGAACTATTTTTGCATGTCCAACGTTTGCCATGAGAAGTTTGCATGACAACTGAGCATAGGATCATAGAATCAATCATAGAAGCATAGAATCATAGAATGGTTTGGGTTGGAAGGGATCTTTAAAGGTCATCTAGTCCAACCCCCCTGCAATGAACAGGGACATCTTCATC
Source organism: Cariama cristata (assembly GCF_000690535.1). Lineage (NCBI taxonomy): Eukaryota > Metazoa > Chordata > Aves > Cariamiformes > Cariamidae > Cariama > Cariama cristata. The sequence goes on from NW_009630320.1 coordinate 24,410, forward strand.
CAGATCAGGTTGCTCAGAGCCCTGTCCAGTCTGTCCTTCAGTGTTTCCAGGGATGGGGCATCTGTCAACTCTCTGGGCAACCTGTTCTAGTGTTTCACCACTCTCACTGTATAAAAATTTCTTCCTTATATCTAGTCTGAATCCACCCTCTTTTAGTTCAAAATCATTACCTCTTGTCCTATTGCTACAGATCCTGATAAGAAGTTTGTCTCCATCTTTCTTGTAAGCCCCCTTTAAGTACAGAAAGGCAATAATAAGGTCTCCCTGGAGTCTTCTTTTCTCCAAGCTGAACATTCACAA
>NW_009630321.1:0-12337 GCF_000690535.1 Cariama cristata
AGGGGCTTGTTGAGCCCTTCTGCCAACTCCCTCAGCACCCTTGGGTGGATCCCATCCAGCCCCGTAGACTTGTCTGTGTCCAAGTGGTGTAGCAGGTGCTGACCATTTCCCCTTGGATTATGGGGGCTTCATTCTGCTCCCCATCCCTGTCTTCCAGTTCAGGCAGAAACCTGAAGCTTGTGGTTTTGGCAAGCCATGATGCAAAGGGTGGAGACAGGCCCTGTTTATTGCTGAGACCTTGGAGGAAGGGAAAGCAGCTGCTTCTGTTTAGAAAATCCTCTCTTTTCTAGATCACACTCTTACCTTCTGTGTTTCCCAAGGCAAAGAACACACACCCTGAATGCCAGGCTGTGCGGAGATGCCTGGTGGCACTGAAGCCATCCGGCATGTGAGATCTGTCTGTGAGGCACTGGGGATGCTCAGGAGGTTTCTGGTCCTTGGCCACTGCTCTGCCGGACCCTCCCCACCAGCCAGCAGCTCCCCAGGGGCCCGGGGTGATGGCCTGCCCCGGCTAATCGAGTCTCCCAGCCTGGGGGACACCTAACCATGAACGACACGGATAGGTTTCATCCTTGATCCCCAATGGGTTGAACATCCCTACATGATGGTTGGCATTACTGTTCTTGGTAACAGGCTGGATTAACCGGGGGTCTAAGGGGGGGCTGTGACTGTTCAGCATCCCTGCCTGTGTCTCCCTGTGCACTGCTGGGGGCTCAGGAACCCCCCATCCCCTCATCCCTGCTTCTGCCAGCCACGTCCTGGGGGAGAAGTACATTTCCCAGAGCTTTGAAGGCTGGCAAACCAGAGATGAAGCTGTTTACCTTTTCCTCTGACATTTACCATGGAAGCAAGAACAAAATCCAGATCAACGATTGCAGGCAGGGTGGCAGGAGGCGCTGAGCCCGGGAGCTTGACAACCTGAGCAGATAGGTTGGTTTTCCTTTGGAGAGGAGCGGGGTTTGGGGTCTTGGTCCCCGGTGATGTGCTGGGGTGCCGGCTGCTGTGTGCCGGTGGGCTCCGCGGGATCCTCTCCTCACCCTCCACACCCAGCATCTCCTCCTCGCTGCAGGGTGGCTTTCCTCACTGGAGAGACCGTACCGTGGAAAAGCTTTTCCCAAATTTTGTGCCTCACCCACAGCCTTCCCTCCATGCTGTTTCTCCAGTAACTTTTGAACCAAACCTGAGCAAGGTGCAGGAGTCTCAAAGGTCATCAAGTCTCCCCATGCTTCAAGCGTGCTAGTGGAAGGGTAAGGGAGAAGACCCAAATTAATTTTTCCACTAGTTGTTTATTTAAAAGTTTTCATAATTTTCATTTTCCTTGAGGTACTGGGGGAGTGAAAACCAATTCTGAGAGCTGAAGATGGGAAAACCAGCTCACTGCCAAGCGTCAGAGACTTTGTCCCAAATCCCAGGGATATCTCCTTAACATCACTGCCCTCTCAAGCTGTGCGAATAGTTCAGCTCTTTATTACAGCACTTCCCCTGTACCGAGGGCACTGTGTGTTTTTTTAGGCTGAATCTCATTTTATTTCCACCTTAGTTTGTATTTTCCATTAAAAAAACCCAACCTTCCTCCAATAGCTCTATCAAAACACACATCAGCGCTCGTTTTTGCTGATTATTTATAGTCCTTCATTACGTTTACGCTAGGTCCTTTCCGAGAAGCTTCCATTAGGGGCCCTCAGACCTCTGCACAGGGAGGCTGGTCAGAGGTGGGGCAGGGTTAAATAACGGCAGGATGTTTCGGTTCCAGGTAGGGTATGAAAATATTAACCCTGGTACCAGTGCTAGGGCCTTAGTTCTGGTCAGTCTTCCTTGCAGCGCTCGGCGGGTGCGTAGCTCTCTTAGAAACATCCCAAAGTAGGGCATACTTTTGGTATAAACAAATAGTTGACGAATTTGCGGCGGACTTGACCTCCGAGCCCTCTACCACGGCCAAAGTCATTGAAATTGAGGTCAGCCCCCGCAGCCAAGTGCCATACCTTGGCTGAGCGCAGCCCACCCGCCTTCGGCTACGCACAAAGCTGAGAGCCGGCTCCGCTTCCCAGCGATCCCATCCGAAGGGGCCGAGTCCGGCCGGTGTTTGCATTTCTTTAGGTGCTCCTCTAGCCCCTTAAATCCCACTTCCCGCTTTGAGGCTAGACACATATTAAAGTCCCACAAATATTTCAGCTGTCATGAAAGGCAGTGACTCGAGTAGGCACTGACTTTTATTTTTAGAGCTGATGATAAACCCATGGAAAGGGTTTTGCGGTTGCATCCATGAATATCTTTCCACTTAATACGCATTATTCACTCACCCCACCACAGTTTGCTTGTCTGGAGTAGGCAGCGACTTGGACTTCCAGTCATAAATTCTCACTCGCCGTGTCTGAGGATGGCTCCTGGCATGGTTTACACCAGCCGGCTCGGTGACGGGCCCCGAGGCGAGGGAAAGACGAGGGGTCTGCTGGCTGGCTGCCATCGGCAGGGAGGAGGGGGACTCGGCGCAGCAGAGACTGGGGACCAGGGGTCTTCATCTCTCCCCAAGCAGCTGAGGATTGCGTGCTCCTGTTAGCCAAAGAGATCGTCCCCCTCTTCTTTAACCCTGAAAGATAAAACCCCTTCGTCTGGCAAGTGCCTCTAGAAAACCAATGACTGCAGGGAATTACCAGGGAGAGGAGGAGAAGTTCTCCAGGCAAGACTATAACATTCTCCCTAGTAGACAGGCATGCCAGCATCGTGATGGCTCCGGTCCGTGTGGTTAACCAAACGCTCGGTCAACTGATTGATGCGTTACAAATTGCTAGAATATAAACATAGGCGATTCTGTTATTCAAGGGTGAAATACCAGAAAGCAAGCAAGAAAAGGCACCTCGGCTGCGATGAGCAGTGGGGACACGGGTAGCACGGGCAGTGCTGAACACACAGCAGCTGCCAGCCGTGTTTTCCCATGGTGTTTAGGGCCTCTGTGAGAACCAGATTGTACTGAAAGTGCTAAAAATTGCTTGTGAGCAGTCCTAACAGTGACACTGAAACCTGAACAGAGATATGCTTGAGCTGGAATGAGACGAAAAGTCCCCAGGGTGGGCATGAAGAGGGCCTCCACTTCAAAGTGCTCCCACCCCGTGCCCCAGAGCCTTGCCAGGGGTTTTTGCAGGGAGCAGTGTTAAAGACAACCATTACCTCCCTTCCAGATTTGTTTTTACCCAGGTCTATTACGTACAAACCATGTAAAGAGACCAGGAACAGGACCCCTGCCCCTTCGGCTGAGAGGACAACCCTGGCTGGGTATGAGAAGATCTCCCCTTCCTCGGTTTCCCCCTGTGTGCTGGGTTATTTGCTGTACCGTGCCCCAGTTCGGCAGGGGGAGGGCTCAGGCCCCATCCCCAGCCAGCCCCGCATCCCCGGGCCAGTGCCCCAGGGCGAGCACCAAGCCAGGCGTGGACATGGGCATCACCTTGCAGGTTGGAGACAGGAGCCTCAAAAAGAGAGGGCAGGTTTGGGTCACTTGCTCGCTGCAGCATTTTCTGCTGGCTTGCTGGATGCAGCTCCCTGCTCAGCGGGCAGGGCTCTGGGGTTGAGCATCTTTTCCCTGCTCTGCCTGTGCCATCGTGGGCTGTATTTTATTCCAGTGGGGGAAGAGAGATAAGAAAGGACAGATGCTGGAAGTCTGCGTGGCAAGTGCCTCGGTTGCTTACCAGCTCTTTCTGTGAATTATTCCCACTTCACATGAAACGCCCTTATTTCAGGTATATCCTGTGAGGGATGTAATTAAAGAATGAGAGGCGCCCAGACGTGGCGGTGTGGTGATGAGTGCCGGCAGGGGAGAGCCGGAGGTGCTGCCCGCAGCCGCGGGAGCCCTGAGGAGCTTGACGCCGGGCAGAGCGGGTGGGCACCCATTAGGCATTTCCCCATGGCTCTGCTGAGCCCCGGCTGCCCACGGCTCAGTAGCCAAGCTCTCATCTGGACGAGGGTGTTCATGGCCCCCGGCAGACGAGGCAGAGGTAACATGCCCTGCCAGAGGGTCAGCCAGAATTTCCCCAAAGACCCAGCCAGACCCAGCTTGGGTTAGCTAAAGCAGCACGTTTATTTTAAGGCACAAACAAGTAAAAGATTCACCAAGACCTACAGGAAGGTTTTCAAAACCGTTTTTTAAAATCCAAGTCTGTAGATATTACATGGCAATGCTAGCATTGACTGTTTGGTTTAGTAGGTCATACTGAGCACAAATGTAACTTCATTCGTCCCTCTTCTGCCTGCCATCCTCAGATATAGGCCAACTTCCCTCTAGATACAGTTGAACGGTAAAAGGTCAGATTGCCAAAGGTCCAACCTACCTGTACCGCCTGCCGCCATCAGCAAAGGTCAGGAGCTCCCCGTGCACGTGAAGAGTCAGAGCCCCGGTACATCGCACACGCAGCCTTTTCTCCGTAGGTCTGCAAGAACCTGAAATAGAATCACAGAAACATTTAGGTTGGAAAGCCTGAAATAGATTCACAGAATCGTTTAGGTTGGAAAGGAGCTTTAAGATCATCGAGTCCAACCGTTAACCCAGCACGGCGAAGCCCACCACTAAACCATGTCCCTAAGCACCACATCTACACGTCTTTTAAACACCTCCAGGGATGGGGACTCCACCACTTCCCTGGGCAGCCTGTTCCAGTGCCTGACAGCCCTTTGGGTGAAGAAATTCTTCCTAATGTCTACTCTAAACAACCAGTTGTCATGTGAGATCCCTACAGAGCAAAAGGTTCATCCAATTCAGTGACTGGTTCGGGGTTGTTCTTTGTTCTCCAGCTCTTCTTGTTGTGTCACACCAAAGCGTGCGAAGGGTGGAGGAGTGCTCACCCCTATGCAGCTGCTTGGAAGGGGAGCGTGGAGGAAGGAGAAGTTGGCTCTGCTGGCGTGGGTGCCGTGGGAGCTGATGGCTACAGGCAGTCATGGGCCTCCGGGGTCATTTTTGGTGGGGATCACAGAAGAACTTGGAGAACACAAACACTAGGGCCTGTCAGCTCAGTCCAGGTACTCTCTGGGGGTTCCCTGAGTCACCCCACTTGTGTCCCCTCCAAGAAAGGCTCCTGCTGTTGGGAGGTTGGAGAGGCCCCGGAGGCTCTTCTGCTTGGGGAAAAAAACGCAACTGGAGAGAAGAAAGACGAGGAACACCTTAAAATGGGACAACACGAGTGGAATATCCTGCTAACATCTCAACTGGAGGAGTAGCACAGCGGTGGGAAGACAAAAAAATCTTCATGCTGCCTCTCTACAGCCCACTTCAGCATCCCTCACCTCTCTGGGACAATGACTTTGGTGGGACCGCCTCGGAGAAGTGGGTGTTTGCTTCTTCAAAATCCAGAGCTAAGCGTGAAGGTTTTTATGACACCCACTGGCGTTACCATCCCCACGTGGGGAGTACAGGACCACACAACAGGAGTGGACCGATAACTCTTCCTACACAAATTTGCTGGAGGGCCAGGGGTGGAGACTTCGCAGGGTGCTGGAGGGATGCGGAAACATTTATGTCCTGATCTTCTAGGAGGGTGGGGGCACTGGTACACCAGAGCTTTTGCCAGCTCCCTGCCAGCATGAAGCCTCTCCCTGCCAGGCTCTTGCTAAGAAGCTGTGCCTGCTCCTCTCCACCTGAAAAGCAACGTGCTCCTGTCTGCCTCCCTTTCCTCCCTCCAGCTCACGTGGGATCCTCACCTGCCTGCTGGGATGGCATTAGTGCAGCTGTAAATACAGTGGCAATATTATTTATTTCAATTAACCTGTTTTCTGATTAGAGCGATCAAGCCAGCAGTCATACATTTCATAGAAAGGGCCTTCAACATATTTTTTCCATCGCTAATGCTGACAGCTGAGTCACGGGAACCTGAGATCCAAGTGCTGAAGTGCCCTGGGCTTGGCACCTTCCTGGTCCCGTGTCCACCACGGATGCGTTCTGGCACCCAGCTGAGTCAGTGCCGTCAGCACTGGGACAGCTATGAGCAAAAACCCTCTTCAGCAACATCGCTATTTTCTTGTGCAATCCGTAATGTCCAGGATAACACCTGCTCAGCTCCTGGGCTGAAAATGCAAGTGAAAGCTCATAGGATCATAGGATGGTTTGGGTTGGAAGGGACCTTTGAAGATCATCTTGTCCATGACGGACCACGGGCAGGGACACCTCCCACCAGACCAGGTTGCTCACAGCCCCATCCAACCTGGCCTTGAACACTCCCAGGGATGGGGCAGCCACAGCTTCTCTGCTCCAGTGCCCCACCACCCTCATCGTAAAAAATTTTTTCCTTGTGTCGAGTCTACACTGTAATAGAGTTTAAAACCATTGCCCCTTACCCTGTCACTACAGGCCCTGGTAAAAAGCTGTGTCCCCCTGGTCATCTGCTGGCTGTGGTAGGTGGGTACGGGACCGCAGGTACCAACCTCAGTCCCTGCCTGCGGTTCAGGTGAGGAGGGACCGAGAGAAGGTGGCCAGGAGCTGTGGCTGCTCCGACCATCACTCCCCTTGGGCGTCCATCCCAGGCTGGTCGGCAGGAAAGCTGCTGGGATGTCAGGAGTGTGCCTTGTGCCTACGGTCGTGGTGAGAACCTGCGTCTGGTTGCCTTTCTCCTCAACAAATCGGATGTAGGAGGAACCAATTATATGTAACGTACTTCAGCTTCCGAAACGCGAAGCATGGGAGGCTGAAATGTGCCCCAGGTTGACGTCAGCGGTATTTCGAGTGTGTAGCTGAAGGCAGCTTCTCTTTGATATCTGTCTATTAGCATCTGTTTTGCTGATGTCATGGGCAGTTTTTTCTTCCTTTCATCTGTTTAGGGTTTTTTTTAAACTGTATTTTAAGTAATGATTTTCCCAGCAGAACAAAAGAGAATTAGCAAAGACCGGGGCAGAGGGGAGTGTAGCTGTTTCAAGAATATGATGCTGTAGAAAATATTCCTTTGAGCTTCCTGGGTTCAGAAATAAGCCCAGAGTCACGTTCTTTGGAGGTATGAAGTGCATCACTCACAGGCCAGCGGGCTTTAAACTGTGGCTGCGTCTCCCGGCTCTCGGGGATCTCGGTGACGGTTTTGCTTTCCTAAGCACATCTATTCAGTAAGAAATGGGTTCTCAGCAGCCTCGGAAATGCCAGAGCTGGCTCAAAGCTGCGCAGGCAAATTCATTTCTGTCGTAGGCAGCAGGCAGGGCGGAGTGTGGGGGAGACGGTGGGGCACACATTTGAGGAGGTTGAGGACGGGGAATAGCCCTCAGTGGGCAGAGATTTATTTATGAGGCGCTGGGCTCATTTAGCACACTCGGTAACCAGCCGTCCCTTTTGCACCAGCGAGGGTCTGCGGCCGCTTCAGGCAGCCCCCAGTGCCCGTATCCTTCACTGCTGCTGCTGTTTTCACTGCATGGGGGGAAAGACGGAGAAAAAGAGCAAGAAGGTTTGTCTGTCTTCAAAAAAGGTCACACTTTCAGTCGCTGCTGACAACCTTCAGTCCTAGTTTTCACTTGCTAACATAATATTCATAGGAACGCTTCAGGCTGTCGGTTTGGTATAAGCAGTAGCTCTACATATGCTGCTTCTCCAGAAGACTCGTATCCACCAACTAATAAAGCGTAATTAGTAACGAGGGCCCTTAACGATGTTATTTTAAATAGATTGTTCAGTACGGATGGTACCAATATCAGTCCGTTCTCTGCATCATTTCCTTGAGAGCCCTAGCAAGTACTTCTGCCCTCCCTGCTCGAGGAGCGGAGAGACGAGGACCAAACCTGAGCAGGCAGGCAATTCCTTGGAAGTACACCTTATCCCTTCCACAGCTGGTCCTACCAAAGGGCACTCAGCCCACCACACTCAGGCCTTCCCGCAAGTACCTGAAGAGGTCGTTTGGGGAAGTCGGCGATGCAAACCCCACGGGTACCAAAGGCGCTCAGGTAAAAGGCCGCCCAGGTTGCTGAGGAGCCAGCGGCCATCGCCCTGTGGGCTGCCTGTGCCCCCAGCTCCTGGTAGCCCCTGCTCCTCCCGGTGCCCCCCATTCCCTCCCAGCACCCCCCAGCCATCACGCCCGGCCGTAGGGGATGGCGACCGGAGCTGTGAGTGGGGGTCTGGGGGTGAAGCTGTGCAGAGGGATGTGCCTGAACGTGGTGGGCTCAGAGAAGAAGCAGGGGGGGGCTCCTGAGACCTCTCAGCCAAACAAGCCCAAACAGGTCTAGAAGTTGGCCAAAGGTGCGCGGGGTCCGAAAGCAGCACGAGCATTCCGGTCATGCCGGTCACGTCGGCCAGCAGCCTCAGGGATGCCAACGTTTCACCAGAAGCAGGTCCTCTGAAACTGCTAATGGTGAAAACCGTGGTAGTTCCCCTTATGTCATGCTTGCAAATGGAGCGGAGCAATTTTGGCTGTCTGTTCCAGGTCCACCTGAATCTAATACCTACCCTAGGAAAGTCAGCACAGGGTTAAAGCTGATCAATTCAGACACAAACAAAACCTTCATTACAAGAAATGTCTATACGGTGGGGAAAAGCTCGGCCTTGCCTAAAAGGACTGTCCTGAGCTGGGGAGCGTCTCTCCTTAAATGGGTAGGAGGGGGATAAGCACACCGCAGTGATGCCGACCCAGCAATGCCACCTGCCCTCCCTCCTTGGGGAAGTCACTAGCTGGGCTGCGTTTTGTCTTGGAGGAACATCCAGCCATAGACTCGCACTAGGTTTATTTTCAGGCTCGACGTTAGGAAGAACTTCTTCACTGTCAGAGTCGTTAGGCATTGGAACAGGCTCCCCAGGGAGGTGGTGGAGTCATCGTCCCTGGAGGTGTTCAAAAAACGTTTAGATGTGGTGCTTTGAGACAGTTTAGTGGGCATGGTGGCATCGGGTATACGGTTGGACTTGATGATCTTTGAGGTCTCTTCCAACCATAACGATTCTATGGTTCTATGATTCTTTCCGTAGTTTCTTTCACAGTCCTGTCCAGAAAAATGTACCTCACCTGACTGATAGGAACCGCCACAAACCACACCATGTTTGGTGTTAAATGCAGGCAGATCGTTCCCTCGGCCTCGCTCCAGTCGTCGATGCACATGAAAGCCGGCAAAGGACAAAGCAGCAATGAGCAAGGCAGCGGGGAGATCAGCGGCGCAGGGATGCTGCGGCAGGGACCATGGCAAAGAACCTCATTAGTCAGAGGGACAGTCATACCGAGGTGACTCAGCTTGGGGAAAATGTGCTTTTTTTGATGTCTTAATAAAAGGTTGTTTAATTGTTTTTTGATTTAAATAATTGCTATTACTGACTCATTGCTAGCGGTTGTCAAGGTCGAAGGGAGCATGATGGCACCAGCTTATCTAGCAGACTTGTAGCTCTCACTTCAAAGCGTGCTCTATGTGGTACCGCCTGGAGCTTAGGCTCTCGTTTATGCCATCCCTGGGATTTCAGCGGCTTTACAGTTTTGCCAAGTTGGCACCGTTTAAACGGAGTTTTTCCCGTGCTGGTGGTCTGCCTTGAGCTTGTTACTAGTAACGGGATTGCCGTGTTTCAGCTGTTTCCGAGAACTAAATTAGGTGGGAACATTTTGCAGATGACTGTTTTGTACATCACAGGACATAACAGTGAAAGTTCTGGGCTCAAAACACCACCACAAATCATTCGGGCTTTTGACATTTCTCAGCCTCCGCTCTCTCAGCCCTCACGTGTTCCCCAGAGACGTCTCCCAGTTCAGCATCGCTGCAGACGCTTTACGCCGGCGTTGAGCCCGCTCTGCCCCGGCACGTCTCTGGCGCGTCGCCCGCCCTGCACACAGACCATCTCCAGGGGACAACGGCCCCTGCTTCATCCGCAGGTCAAGGTCGGAGCAGGACTTCCGCGGCAATAATTTATTTCAGCTCCTGAGTGCCACGGACCAGAGGCGAGAAAGCCCCTCAGCCCTCTGCTTTTGATACTTCTCCCGTTGGCACGGAGAAGCAAGGAGGGAAAGGAAGTGTCTTTGTTCCAATGCCAGGCAGAAATCAGTTCACCCAAGGATAAAAGGTATGGGGGGAGGAGGAGGAGGGCACTGGGAGACAGACAGACTGGAGGCAGCAGGGGCAGAAGGGGTCAAGCTAGCTTGGAGGGGATAAGCGGATGAAGAACAGCCTGTAACCAGCGCAGCACACTCCTTTCTTGAAACCTGGAACAGGACCCAGCGTTGGCAAGTCTTCGCATTCCTCTGCAACCAGCAACAGCTCCGCCACCGGGACGCACGAACACTGGCACGTGGACATCCCCCGTGGGCTCGGCGGCAGCTTGTTGGCCACGAAGCCATGCGGTCCACTGGCACATCCCCGAGGAAAGCTCAAAAATTCAGCAGAGGGGAATTACTGGTGGTACGTGCTCTGGAGAGGGAAGGGAGAGGGGAGGGAGGGGGCTGCACACACTGCTGCCCTACAAACCCTCGGCAATGACAGCGAAGAGGGTGCCGAGAACACTGACAGCAGGTGGGAAACACCACCACCCGTGCGACCTCCCCTCCATTCCTCAGAGAGTAGGAACGATCCTTTCTCATTTTATTCCTCTTCTGAGCAACCCCATGCCTTAATCAGCGAAGCCGAGTGGCTCCCGGAGCAGAGACCTACAGCACGTCGCCTGCCGTCACCGCTGACTTGTAACTCCCCGTCCTTTCCGTAAGTCGTCCAAGTCATCAAGGGAGACGACTTGGGTCTGATCTTCCCACTCGTCCACGAAGACTCTGTCCCCAGCTCTCACTTTTCACGGCACTCTTCAAATTCTGATTGACAGCCTCAGCTTACTCAAGTTTAACTCCGTTTATTCTCAGGCTTTTCGAAGTCCGGGGTACATCCCCTACGATGTGACGGGCAACCTCCATGCTAATAGGCGAGTCCCCAAAGAAGCACCAACCTGAGAGCCAGAGTATGATTGATTATTTTTTATTGTTCATTCTCCTGTTGTTTGACTTTGTAACACCGAATGTTTTTAGAGATATTACTGTATGTTAGCTAGAGTTATTGCACCGGACTGAACTTAAACAACAGCAGTGTGCTGCCAATATCAAAAGTCCCAACTGACTGAGAGCTGTAAGTCTGCTAATTTTGTTCTTGTTTTGCTTAAACTGAAGCCCAAATCATCTCTAAGAGGACAAGAAATTCTTGTGAGAGCTGCAGACTTAAAACTTAAGCTGTATATCTGTAGAGCTTTCTGGAAGATGGATTAGACAGTGAATTTTTTTTATTGGCTGTATAAAATGTAACTAAATAAAGCTATAAGAATGTGCTCTAAGAATAATTCAGCACTGGCAGAAAGACAGATTATAATATCTACGGGCCTTCTCTTCAACAAGGTTTTACAATTTTCAAGAAAAGCCTCCCAGTTCCTGAGAAGGAAAAATGGGTCTCTCAAGTCCTCCCAGTTGCAGCTGTGCTGGTCTCATTTTGTGCCAGTGCAGGCTAGACAGGAGCGTGGGGACCTGCGTCTGGGGTAACAGAAGAGTAGCTCAGCCCTTACCTACACACCGACCTCTGGCACTTTGTTTCACCAAAGCATCACGGAGCATAAAGTAGTTTGGGGGGAGCAGATCTGCCAACAGCAGCCACTCGCCTCCCCTTCAAAAATTCCAGCTCTTGCCCTCCCTGTGCCTTTCCCATGCCCATCTAGCCTTGGCACCAGCCCTTGCTTTTGGGAAACATTTTCTACCCTCCCCTTTGGTCACGTTTTCCTTCTTCCTCTTTTCCATCTTCCTCAGAAGCTGGCACTTGCTTTCCCTCACCTTCACTGTCAAATCAGCAGGCGTGCACGTGTGTGTCCGTGTCCACGGTCCCTTGGCCCAGTACACAGTTATTTGCACATCCTCCCGCTCAAGCATCCTTACACTCCCCAAGCCTATTGCTCGGTCTTACAGGCTTGTCTCGTCCCACCGCTCCCCTTCCCTCCAGCATCATCTCCAGCGCTTCATCATCTCCATCAACCCTTCACTCTCTGCTCCCTCACCCTGCTTCAGGACACACCGGTGCCTCGCAACGTGATGGCTGCGAGCCCGAGAGGATGCCCAGACCACTACGGACATCCCATTGCCAGCGAGACCACCCAGCTCCCGTGAAGTTCAGGTCCATCATGATGTCGGTCACCACATCACGGTTCCACTCGCAGCGAACCCATTCCCTGCGTGTTCCTGATGCATCAGGACCAGCTGCCAACAGAGGCACCAAATTATTTATAAACATCATCTCCTCAACGCGCTGCTCTGAGTCTCCTTCAAGCAGGGAACTGACCACAGCCACCTCCCACCCGCAAAAACGAGAGGGTCCCCAAAAAGTCCTGTACCCCGCGCTGTAACAGTTAAGGCGATGCTTTAACTGTAGATAAAGTGATACAGGAGACGCAACCATTTTG
>NW_009630322.1:0-588 GCF_000690535.1 Cariama cristata
AATTTTACTCTGGCAAATATCCACACCCTGTACCCTTATAGGAGAGGGGTCCATCCTACCGCCCACCTCCCCAGGGAGCACTGACACCAACATCCCCACCCCCAGGATGCTCAAGGCCTCCACAGCTGCTAGCATTTTAAATAAGAGCCTCTTGTTTAACCCTGGTTAAGCAAACCTGATTGAAATGATTGCAGTCAGCAAGTTCCTTGTCTGAGCTAAGGCCACCCCAGTTACCATCGGCGAGCAGCGCAGATGAACTGTAAGAAATAATGCCACTGCATTATGGGTCATTACTGCCACAGATAAAGAATAACTTCATTTCTTCTGTTTTATTTTTGGCCTGGTGTGTTCAAACACAAACCAAAGGCGTTAAAAATTTAAGCCATGTAGCATCATTTGAATGAGCGTTGAGAAGGTGTTACCTCTTGGTTGCACCTGCTGCTCTCCATTCAACTCACCTGGTTCTTGTCCCCTTAGACAAGTATTGCGTTTCCCTCCCGATGCAGGCTTGGTGCAGCAGGGAACAAAAGCAAAGCTATGGTGAGAGCCAAAACAATTCTACCTCAGAAGAGGGTCATAGTTTTTTTG
>NW_009630323.1:0-6281 GCF_000690535.1 Cariama cristata
TTCCCAGTCCCTGTCACTTTGGAGGGACCTGTCCAGGTGAGCTGCAGGCTCTGTGGGTTCCCAGGGGGTGGCAGATGCTCCCAGGTGCCATTTTACCCGTGTGACCAGCTGCAGAGAAGTGGCTGACGGGCCATTGGCAAGGTTGAGGGAAGTTTGGGTTGCCCTAGCCAGGTGAGAGGTGCCAGAAAGATGGTGACACCCTGCACTGGATGGGCTGTGTTGCTGGGCTGTGCTGTGATTGCTTCAGCTCCTGTTCAGATTCTAATGCTGATGCAACTTTTCTCTTATTTAGCCTGATCTTACATCAACTCCGAACTTTGTGGTGGAAGTAATAAAAGATGATACAAAACAGACCCTTGTTCTTGACTGCCATTATCCCGAAGATGAGGTGGGTATCAGACTGGTTGTGTGTCAGCTGTTGCCAGCTCTGGGCTGTGCCACATTTCCTGCTTGACTGTAGTGTAATTCTGCCGCTGTTGAATCTTAACTGCTCTTTATAGTCTGTTGGCTTTCTGAATCTGCAGAAAACGCAGTCTCTTAACTCTTTTTTTTTTAACGCAAAAAAAGGCTTTGTTTTTGCAAGAACACTCTTTTGGGAGGAGATGTGCCATTGTGTTCCTCACATCCTGACCTGGCGTTTCTGATCGGCTGCTTGTTGGCGTGTTTATTGCATTACATTAGAGAAGGGAGGCATGGCTTTACTTTAACAGCATGGCAACTTAAGAGAGGTAAACAAGAATGGCTAAAACAAGATAGATTTAATACAGTGTGTCAGTAACTTGCAAATCTCATTGTTGTGAGGTGTCACAAAGAGAAACGAGGATTAAAAAAAAGAAAAAAAAAAAGAGAGGGGTGGATAAAATCGAGAGCTTTGCTTCAGGCTGATCTTTGTAGTTTATTTTGTAAACCTTAACAGATCATTTACACAGCCAGTCCTAGCTGATAAAGGTTAGACAGACTTGTGGAGGCAGATTTAGAACCACACAGAAGAGGTTTTTACATCTTTGTAAAAATCAGGGTGCTGACTTACCTCGATTTGCTTCTGGCAGCATGAGCTGGTAGACTGACAGCATTTCCTGTGCTCTGGTGTGTGTCTGTGCTGTTCTTCACAGGCACGCATCCAGAGGGCAGAGGCACAGCTTTAGTACCGGTCTTGGGGTTTTGCCTGCAGTGGCAAAATTCCTAGCTTTGGGATGAGATGGCTGAAGGGTCGCAGTAGTGAGAACTAATTGTATGTCTTACGTCTCATCTCCTGTTTCAGGTTGGACATGAGGGAGAGGAAGAAAGTGATATTTTCACAATTCGGGAGGTCAGTTTTCAGCCCACTGGAGAATCGGATTGGAAGGACACCAACTACACCCTCAATACGGATTCCCTTGACTGGGTAAGCACTGCTAACACACACGGCCGTAGGCTGCAGAGGGCACCTCAGCGTATCTCACCTGGCTCTCCGTGTGCTCCTGAATGACGAATGAGTCCTGTCCCAGATGTCCAAGGTGGGGCGTTCCCCTGCTCTGCCCCAGCTTACCAGATGGTGGTTCTGCTAAACGGAGGGTTATTAGGTGGTCTGGCAGTCGTGTGGTGCTTGGTGCTGGCGGCGTTACTGGCAGTCAGAGACAGACATGTTGAAACTTGTTCTGTTCCGGGCTTTATAGGTTGACTTCCTAGCAGCTGTTGCGCTTTAGAGATGCTTTGATACTGGCTCAGACATCTTTTGATCTGTGTGTTTAACAGTGTAGGTTATCAGATACCACGTCTAGGTGCCTTTGTTTTTCTTGGTTTTCCAGGTATGTTTTTTATCGTTGTAACACTAAAAACTAATATGCCCAAGAATCTGGCATCTGCTTATATGTTCTCAATGCCAGGCTTTGAAAAGCTTGAATCTTATTTTGAGGCTGTGCATCACATGGTTAAAACTTTACTCCTAGAGTCTCTCTCTCTTTGGGAAGCATTCATGTTAATATTGGTTAGTATGTTCTAGAACATCCCACACCCTCTGACTTGAGACAGAAAATGAATTAAAAATGGGTATGATTTGTGATCTACTCAGATTACAGAAGTCCAAAATGAATCATGTGCTTAGTAATATTGGTCTGTTTAAAACAAAAAACCAAAACCCAAGAAACACATGACAGGTATCAGCATTACTGCACTAAGCAGTAATAATGAATCTTCTCCTGAGGAGCAAGGGGGGAACCCCCAAGCATTAACAGATGCTGGAGTTACAACAGTTAAGTAGGATAAAAAAAAAACCAAAAAACAAAAAACCAAACCAAACCAAAACAAAACCACCACAAGCTGATGATTGTGAAAGCCTTAGTCTTTCGAACAAATATTTACCTCAGCTATCACCCTTTCCAGACATTGTTAAAGCAATTCACCCCCAAGGCCATAGCTTTATGTAGAGGGGATAGGCAGAGCTTGGCACATGTAATCTTTGACAGATGTTACCTGTTGACTCCTACAGTTGATCATCTCCAGCATGCAGCTCGTTTGTAATGTTGGGTTTGGGTTTATATGACCAAGTTTGGATGACCTGTTCCATGGCCCCTTGCCTCCAAGTGTTCCACTCGAGGCCAGGACTGCTGAGAAGGGGATGGGGAGCTGCCTGGTCTCCTGTGGGAGGTGGGCCTGATCCTCCTGGGAGAAAGAAATGCCAGCTGCCAGGGGACATTTTAAAAGCAACCCCTACCCAGGTGTGCTCTGCTAAGGAAGTTTCCTGTTTGTTGCTTCCAGGCTCTCTATGATCACTTAATGGATTTCCTGGCTGATCGAGGAGTGGATAACACCTTTGCTGATGAGTTAATAGAGCTCAGCACTGCACTGGAGCACCAGGAGTACATTAAATTCCTTGAAGACCTTAAAAGCTTTGTCAAATGTCAATAGGTTAGGCTAGGAAACTTATCTTCAAGTGTGGGTATTCCACAGCACTGCTCCAGCCACCAATACCCAAATATATCTTCACAACAGATACAGAGAGTAAGTAACTTTGAATTTGGAGAATGAGGATTCTCACTTGTATTTTGGGATTCCTATTTATGTTGCAGCCCAGATCAAGTTCTCTAACGTTATGGTCCTGAATTGCCTCACCCTGCTTGGTGGGTTTTGTACAATTAAGGATTGAATGTGAAGAATAAAAATCTGTTCAACATATCACTGAAAAGTGGTGGTTTCTCTTCTTCCTGCTGTACCATTGCTGACCAGAGAGCTGCCATAAACATGATGCTAGTGTTTGTGTCTGAGACAGTGTCGATACAGCTGCTCACAGAGCTGTCGCTGCAGCGATGCTGTGTTTTGGCCTGGAGTTTTTTCTGGGGAGGGCACGCTCCAAACACGCAGTGTGCCCTCTCTCAGACTTGTGGCTGTAGGAGGAATGTTGCTGGCCAAGCAGTGCTAATTACGAATGTGAATCTCATTCTAGAAATCTTGGTTGTCTATGTGTTAGGGAATAGAAGTCAGGGTCTTAAACATGGTGTTTGAGGAGCTGTTTTAAAAAAGGATGTGCTGGCATAACCCATTATAGTAGTATTAATGTAGCTATTTTAGAAAAATACGTCAAGGAGGCTGGAGCATTTCAGTTCCAGAATGACAGAGGCTGTGGATGGTGATGTCAAAGGGCAGTCTTCTACTCAAACTGGCGTCTCCAGTTGTTGCCTGAAGGTCACATTAAGTTTAAACAGAAACCAAAGCTGAAGCCCCGTGTGAGCTGTGAGATCACTGATGCATTGTTACAGACAACATGAAGGCTGAAATAAACTAAGTATATTTATTTCAAAACATACATTGTGCCATTAAAAGTGCAGGTCAAGGCAATACTACTGCCTTTTCAAGTATCTTTTTGAGACAGCAGACAAGTATATACATAAAAATAGTAGCAGCTCTGGGTGGATTTTTAGTCTTGAAGTCCTTCCAGTAAAAAAGCAGCAGCTGAAACAACTTACAGGAGAATTGTCCAGGAGTCACAGACCTTTACAAAAAGGTAAGTTGAACAGAGAAGCTATACTAATGTATAAAATGAATTATCAATGTTCAAAACGATTTGAAATGCTCTGTTCCTAACGCTGTCCTCGCAGTGATTTTACCTAAGCAGCAAAGCTAAGAACATGCTAGCTCTAGCTTGAGCCAAAGGGATGGTATGTCTTTTCTAAGAGGTATGGGCAAGCCTTTTGAGGAGGCTTAAACTGAAAACTTTTCTTCATGAACCATTTACCTGAACAGATCCACACAAGACTTGGAAGTTGTTGGCTAAGGTGTGAGAACGGTAAGGTACTAAATTTGAGAGGTCCTTGAAGGATTCCCTAATCCAGCAGTTAAGGTAACTTGTGTACTTTGGCTCTTGTTTTTATGGTTACTGGTGGTCAAAAGTAAAACCATTTCAAAGGAAGTTAGTGGACAAACAGCAACACAAACCCCTGGGATCAACGGACTGGCCGTTTCTGCCCACGTAATTGAGAAGTGGATCCAAGCAGAGATCCTTTCCAGGAACTTGACATTTGAACTCACCGGACAGCTCATGAGAAGACTGGCTTCTTCCTCCATTCCACTGGTAACTGTGAACTCTGGGTTGTGAAAGCACCTCTGACTGTGCTCTGTTACAGTGTTTTCTAGAAGTGACCGAAGCTTCCCTTCTGTCATATCCTGCGAAAAATTGGGTTAAAGCAAATCTTAACCTTAAGTTGCCGTCTATAGCTCGAAACTGCCTCTGCAGCAGCAGCAGACATAAGATGTCACATTTAACATGTTACTCACAGCGCAGCTTACCTGTGTGCTGATGTATAATCCGCACTGGCAAAAAACGAAGTGGTTCCTCACAGTCAGGTAATTCCTACAAAGAGCATACAATGAGCACCACCACAACAACCAGAGCAAAGGTAGATTTTAGCAAAAAACCTGTTAGATTTAGGTGATCATTGCTCAGGTTTTTTTATTTTGTTTGTCAACAGCAGCGCCTGTTTCTAAGCCCAAACTGCTGTAGGGGAGTGGAGAACCTCACTCCAGTGCCAAGGGCTTTCTTACTTTCTGCACACTGGGCAGATGACCTTGTCGCTGGCATCCAAGCCATCAAGCATCGCGTTGAGACATTCTTCGTCAAACTGCAGGCTTCGCTCGTACTCTTCTATAACCAACTGTTCTGCAATAACACAACAAAATCCCTTCAGGCATCTGTTAACAAACTTAGGACAAAGCAGCGTACGTGAAGCGGCTGGATAGATGGAGGCTGGGGCAGCCGCTAGTTTGTAAGAACTTTACTTTCTTTGGATCAGATCTCTACACTTGATGAAATCATTCCTGGTAATCCAGTTTTTCCTATAACTCTTTTGTTAGTCTCAAGTGGGTGACTTTCCACTTTCCAACCAACAATTTAGAAACATTCTGAATTGATTTATACAGGTTCCTACAGCTCCCAAACACCTCAGTGCTGTTTCTGTGGTCTCCTCTCTTGTTAGCTTCTCACAGACCTTAAAATGCCACTTAAACTCTTAAACTTGTCAAAAAGGGTCACAACGTGTCAGAGAGGCTGGAGAGATTTCTAAAGAGGCTCTTCCTTTGTATCACGTAGTCTACAAGAACCACGGAGTGCAGCCTCAGCTAGTTTGGATTACTAGAAAGTCAGGAATATTATAAATCAAATAGGAGTCAGAAAACATGTAGAGACATTACCTTGCAAGATCAGTTCTTGTTGGATCTCTTCCAGTACTGCTAGCTCATCGGGGTCCTCTAGCATCTGAAAGGTGCATCAGTCAGTGATTCTCCCATTCTGGCTACTTTCTCACTTAACTTCCAGCACCTGCCTGAGCTGTCACTGCAATGTAAATTCACTCTGCTTATTCTTGTCTGGTAAACCTCTGTATTTGCAAAACCACACACGGTGGAAAGCAATCTATACTACAATCACCTGTGCAAAGTCAGCCACAATGGATCAGAACACAGCCTAAGAACTTGCTTTTTAAAACACTGAATTTTTATTCCCGTTCTCAGGAGTCGGATGTGACAGATCAGCTCTAAAAACCACAGATGAGGCACCAACCCTCTGCCGTGATTCACACGCAGTTTGTGAAGGAAATAAGGAAGTTCCCCACCCGTGGGCCCAAAGGCAAGCACTTTCACAGCCCAACACCCCACGCTGGTTGCAGAAGCAGGAAACCCAGACGCTCTGAGTCTTCCCAATTCCAACCACCGAGAGCCCGAAGTTCCAGCTGCAGAGATGCATTTGATGTGCCTGCGTTAGACACACAGCGCGCTGACGCTGGAGACTGCGTGAGCCCAAGAGTTTGTACTGA